>NC_056744.1:1016313476-1016435976 GCF_019279795.1 Protopterus annectens
GGTCAGATTACTTGAAGGGCTTTGTCCTATCCAGGTAGGATCTGAGCTGTCTGTGCATGTCCAAGGAGTGCAGGATCCTTTCCCCTTTATTTTGAGGATTAGGGAAGAAGGTTGGCAAATGGATAGATTGGTTGAGAGCCACGCTGGACACCACTTTAGGCATAAAGGAAGGATTAGTCCTGAGGAAGACCCTGCCAGCATGAAAAATAAATGAAGGGTTCCACAGCCATAAGTGCATATAGCTCAGACACTCTTCTAGCTGAAGTGATGGCCAGAAGCAAGGCTGTTTTCCAAGAGAGGAAGTTTAACTCTGCTGATGCTGCAGGCGCAAAGGGGGGTAGCATGAGCTTTTCCAGTACAAAGTTAAAGGTCCCAAGTAGGGGTGGGTTCTCTACTTGGTGGCCTTAAGTTTTTTGCCCCTCTCAGGAACCGCTTGATGAGAGGGTGAGAGAAGAGAGGTGGCTCAGTTGTAATGAGCTGAGATGGCAGAGGCATGGATCTTAATGGAGAAGAAGGTTAGGCTTCTGTTGAGTAGATCTGCTAAGTAATCCAGGATTAGGGGTAGGGAGGGCAGTGCTTTGTCCTCACCTTTAGATTGAATCCAGGAGCAATACCTTTTCTACTTATCAGCATAGGATTTCCTTGTACTGGGTCTTCTGGCTTCCAGAATGATATCCAGTACCTGCTTGCTTAGGCTGGTCACTGGGGGAGAATTCAAGGAATTAGCCAGGCTGCAAGATTCAGGGTTTGCAGTTGCGGATGCAAGATCTGTCCCCCCTGCTGAGTGAGGAGGGTCGGGCGCTGGGGTAGGTGCCAGGGTGGCACCGGTGACAGGCTGCGCAGTAGTGGGTAAACAGTGCTGGTGTGGTCAGTCCGGGACAATCAGGATTGTCCTTGGTCTGTCCTGTCTTATCTTGAGCAATATTCTTGAGAGAAGGGGCAGAGGGGGAAGTGCATAGATTGAAAGGTTTACCCACTGGACGTATAGGGCATCCACTTTCCAGGTGCTGTTGTAAGGTGTCCTGATGCAGAATTTGCTGAGCTTGTGATTGCAGGGGGAGGCAAAGAGGTCCACCTCTGAGGGCCCCCAGAAGGCTGAAGGTGCTGGGTTCTAATTGCCACTCATGTGGCTCTAGGAGATTTATGCTCAAGTCGTCTGCCAGTGAGTTTTGTTTGCCTGGCAGGAACTGAGCTTGTAGATGGACCTGCATGTCCAAGGCCTGTTCCACAGGGCCATGGCTAGCCTGCAGAGTGGGTAAGAGTGGGTTGCCCCCGCTTGTTGACGCACCACATAACTGTGGTGTGGTCTGTTTTTATTAGCAGGGGTCCTGGTGAGAGTAGAGATCTGAAATCTGTAAGAGCATGCTGGACAGCTAGCATCTCTTTTTGGTTCATGTGCAGATGAATTTGACTTGGGCTCCAGTGGCCTTGAATGCACCTGTCGTCCAGATGTGCCCCCCAGGCATAGTCTGATGCGTCTGTGGTTAGGGTCTGGGTGGCATGTAGTTGAGTAAAGGGAAGTCCTTTGTTGTGGTGACATGCTGCTGCCCACCAAAAAAACTCTGTCCTTAGACAAGGTATGATAGGAATGACAGTTTCCAGGTCCTGAGAATGTTGGCACCAAAGACTTTTTAAGTACCACTGAAGTTTCCTCATATGCAGTCTGGCATATGGAATTAGTAGGATGCAAGGGGCCATGAACCCTAGGGCCTGCATGATTTTCCTTGCAGATAGCTGGGTTCTGGTGGCCATTTGAGTGAAGTAGCCTGTCAGACAGGCTTGTTTTTCTGGAGTAAGGAATGCATCTGGGACGCTGTGTCCAAGCTTGCTCCCGGGAATACAATCTTTTGACTGGGGACTAGTTTTGATTTCCTTTCGTTGATAGTGTACCCCATGGAAGTTAGAAGGTTCTTTACAAATGTCAGGTGCTGCAACAGCATTTCCTGACTGCCTGCCTGAATCAGGCAGTCGTCCAAGTACGGGTAAATTTGATTTTTTCTCTGTCTGCAGTAGGCAATGGCTGGAGCCAGACATTTTGTGGATACTCTAGGAGCAGTGGATAAGTCAAAGGGAAGTGCAGAGAACTGATAATGCATAAATCCTCCCCTGGGTGTAGCTATTTCCTGTAAGAGTCCTGACAGGGATGTGCAGATAGGTTTCTTTTAGGTCTAAGGTGGCTAACCAGGCATCTTTGGCCAGCATAGGAAGAAGCTGCTGAAGGGTGAGCATGTTGAATTTTGGTACCACCAGGAAGGTGTTTAGAATGGAAAGATCTAGGATTGGCCGCCAAGTGCCCTCTCTTCTGGGTACCAGGAAAAGTCTGGAATAGAACCCTTGACCTATCTGTTCTGCAGGAACAGGTTGATTTGCCCTTATGGAGAGCAGGGATTAAACTTGGTGTTGTGCCTCTGCCCACTGGTTTGGAGGAAAGTCTAGGAACCCTTTTGGGGTTGGCAGAGAGTGAAAGTAAAATCTGTACCCCTGGGATACAATGTTGAGGACCCATCGGTGTTTGGTGATGAAGTCCAGTTTTTTGCATGATAGGCAAGTTTTCCTCCTAGGGGCACGAGCAGTTGGGCAGAGGTGAGGAGTGGAGTTGAGAAGTCATTGTGAATTCTTTCCATAAGGGGGTGGCTTAGCACTCCCTGTTTTTGAAGTGGAGGCACTCCATTGTTTAGATCTCTGCATACCCTCAGACTGTAGTCTGGGTGTCTGTTTCCCCTGGGTCTAGTTTGAGACGAACTTGAGTGGGCTGGAAAGGACCAATGCTTCAAGGGGCAATGTCTACTGAATCTAGGAGGCTGTACTTGCAAGAAGTCTTTGACTGTCAGCATAGATTTAGCTTTTTCTTCCATCTTTTTAAGAACCTCTTCTGCTTTGGTGCCAAACAGATTATCCTTGTTCAAAGGAGCATCTAGGATTTTTGATTTTACATGGTCTGGCAAGGTCTGCTCCTTAAGCCAAGCATGCCTTCTCAGTACAGAACCAGTGACTGCTGCCCTGCAAGATGCTTCTAGGGCATCAAAGCCACATTGCAAAGTATGCTTGCTGACTTGGCTTGCAGAATGCATAAGCTCTTGTAATTCTTTATTTTCTGCACAGTCTGTAAAGGTAGCTAATTTTTGCTTAATAAGTTCCATAATATGTTGCTAGTATTTCAGCATGTGAAATTGGCAATTCAATGCCCTAATGGCGAGGGTTGCAGAGGTGTATACTTTTTTACCCCATCTGTCTAAAGGTCTGGAATCCCTGTCCGAAGGGGTGGGATTCTTAGCTGTAGTTGCTTTTATACTTTTAGGCCCCCTGGGAGATGACCTCTGGATCAGCAGTAGGATTTTTGAAAAGGAAATTGTGAGAGTCAGGAACTCTGTAGTACCTGTCTGGTTTCCTAGGAGCAGGGGGTAAATTATCAGGAGTAAAGACTGGATTCCATAAAGACATCATCCACAACATCCAGAACTGCGGGTATTGCTAAAAGTCTATGTTGTGGGAAATCCTGGCATTCCCAGCAGAAATGCTCTCAAAGTATATAGGGTTTCACCAAAAGAAAAATCCTCTGGGAGGAGAAGCAGAGGGAATGGATTCCTCTGCATCAGAATCTTCATAAGCAGATAAAGGCATGTCTTCATATTCAGATACCTCAGAGTCATCGGACTCTTGGTCTGTTAAAGCTGCTGGGGACAAGTCTCTTTTTCTCTTAGCAGGGGAAAGCTGACTTCTCCTAAATCAGCTTAATCAGGTCTTCTGCCATTTTAAGCATTTGATGTTGTGGCAAAGAAGCAGGTGCTAGAGTTTGGGTCGTCAGTTTTTTAGGCATAGCTCGTACTCTTGGCCTTACAAACTTGGTAGTTTTAGACAGAATTGAAGACACGAAAGAATTCTTCGATTTGTGTCGAATATCGGTAGAGCGAAGAACATCCTCAGACACCGGTGCCTGCACAGTGGCTCCAGACTCATCCAAGGTAGAGACATCCACAGGTTCCGTAGTCAAAGAAGAGACTCACGGCATACCAAACTCCGAACGGGTCTCGGTAGCGGCCTGTGAATCCATTGAAGTGGGCATCACGGGCTGCGAAAGCACCTCACCGAGTACCAGCGAACTGGCGACTAGCTTAATGGAAGCATTGTCAGCAATTTTGGACCTGTGCAGTCTGTCTCTGTCTTTTATCCTTACGGTTTTTCGGAAGATCAGTAGTCGGATGGCTTACCGCAGCCATTTCGGAATACGGAGATAGAGAGCGAAAGTATTTAGCAACAATAAGGGTCAGACAACTAACAGTTTAGGCATTGAACAAAGCACAAAACCGATAGCGAGGTACGTTGTAGTCTGGGTCTAAACAGGTGATGCAGTAAGAATGAAAATCTCAGTGTGGTATTTGCTTTCCACAGGAGAGACAATTGTTAACTTTTTCTGACATCGGTTAGAGCAAGAAAAAAGGATCCCCAACGGGGTATTTAGCTTTAGAAGACTTCAGGATGATTCAATTTGGAAATGAAAACTCAGGTAGTGGCCGATCGGCACTCGTGCAAACTGCTTCTGCTTCGGGCTCCTCAGCAAGAAAGACTGTAATGGCATGGGCTTCGGCTGCCTGTTTTTATACCCCTGACCACCTGATGTCAGTCCTGGAGGAACAGCAACCGATGCAGAAATTCTAAGTCTCTTGTATTCGGGCAAACTGAGGCCTACCTGCAGGCAGATATGACTGCAACAGTGAAACACGAAGAACATCTGTAACTCCTGTGGAGTAGTTTATTTAGCATGCTGCTCTATGTGTTCCTGTTTCTATATTGGAAAAACTGCCAAGAAGTTAGCCAAGAGAATTTATGAACATACTGCAGCAGCTTCTTCTTCTTCTTTCGGTTTTCCCCGGTTAGGGGTCGCCACAGCAGATCACCTGTCTGCTCATGACTGGCAGTGGAGTTTTATGGTGTCGAGTGGCCAGCCCAGCGCCCAACCTTCCACGGAAGGCATGAACTCATGCCTAGGGCCAATTTAGAGTATTCAAGCCACCTACAGCATGTCTTTGGGATGTGGTAGGAAACAAGAGCACCCGGAGGAAAACCATGCGAACACAGGGGGACAAGCAAACTCCGCACAGAAGGCACCCCAGCTGAGGATTGAACTGGAGAACCTCCTGCTGTGAGGTGGCAATGCTAACCGCTGCACCACTGCGGCCGCCCTATGAACATTCTGCAGCTATCAGGAAGAAAGACGAAAATAATGCCTTAGCTAAACACTCTTTAGAATGTCCACATTTCTGAAAATTTGAATGTTTTGTTCTTGACAGTATAAATGTGAGCAGTTTAAGCAGTAATTTTAATATATTACTTGAATGTAACGAAGGTGAATGGCAAATTTGTCTAGGTGCTGAGAAAAGACCAGGACTCAGTGAGTTTATAGACTTACATTTTTTTTTTAACCACAGAAATTGTAAAACATTATATTTTCAGCATGTAAAGGAAAATGATGTTGAGATAAAAGATTTTTACACTTAAAATTTTAAGTGCGTAGAGAGTTATGGTTATTGTAGTGCAGTGGTAATTACATCTACCTAACACACAAAAGGCCCTGAGTTTGATCCAGGATTGTTAATCTTTAAGTGGCACTTTATTTCACTGAACCTTTTTCATTGATTAAATGTTTCACACCCCTAGGTTCTAGTAAAAACGTGACAGTGGGAAGTAATTTTATTCATAGGTTAAATGCGATTAGATGCAATTGTCATGTGATTTTATAAGAACGGCTTTTTAAACTGAAGTGAAATGTTCAGCTATTTTAATCACCGTTTCTGAAGAAGTCTTATTAAAAGTAAATGGACGAAAGCACTAAAAATATATCTCCATTTGTGACTAACATTTTTGAATTAGTGACTGGTCTATTTTCTTATTATTCTCTTTCCCTGATAATATAGTGTTTACCTGTGTTATCTCTCCATAGTTATGCGCATACATAAACTTTTTTGTTAATACAGAATACGGATATGTCTATTAGAAATGTGTATAAACATTAGTCTATACATGCAAAATTTATTTATTAAGAACTCTGTATGTATTACATTGTATCCATGTGTTACTTCTCTGTTGTAATTACCTCTACTCTTCCTGTCCACTCTCATCTTTTATACAATATGCTGATGCTTCTACAATCATCTTCTGCTCCAACAATATCACCCACATTCACACCCTCACTCAACAGTCTCTGCACTCAGTCAAAAATGGCTAAGTTCAACCAATTGCTACTTAACCCTAAGAAAACTAAACTTCTATTCCTCCTTAAATCTCTCCAAAATCATAATGCTACCTTTACTGTCTCCCCCTTAACAACACTATCATCACTGTCGAACCTCACACAAAACTTTTAGGAGTTATCGATGACCAACTAAAGTTCAATCTTCATTATTCAGTGGAGCATTAAAAACACGCATCAAAAGTTAGGCCTGCTATACAGACAAAATATTCCTCACAAATGCGTCTAGGCTTTCTCTTGCACAAGCTTTCCTACTCCCCACTCTACTCTCTGCAGCCACTATTCTCACAAACCTCCAATCCAATCTTCTTTCTAAACTAGTCAGCTGCCTGTCAGGTGCCAGGATCCGCCACAGAAACACATGCACTCAAAAGGTACAAATATGACTCTGTCATTGTACATGTGGGTGTGCATGACCTGAGAAGCACCTCCCTGGACTACATGAAGAGAGACATGGAGGAGCTCTCATATTATGTAGCCCAGGCGGGTATGACCCTAGCCCTGAGCAGCATCCTACCATCACCCAGAACGATACCACAGTACAAGCAGAAAACAATTGATTTTAACAACTGGTTCAGTTTCTGGTGTTGTTCTAAGGGGCCCAGTATCTGTCTGCCTGGGATGACATGATTGACAGACCTCAATGTTTTGCCAGAGATGGCGTGCATCCATCAACCCTGGGCTTCCAGATACTGGCCAAGGCTCTTGCCACCACTACAGTGCCTTTTTTAGGCATTATTCCAAAGACCAAATTACCACCATAAAAGCTACAAACAAATACAATCTGAAAGTCATGCTACTCAATGCTAGAAGTCAAAATCTCAAAATGCACTTACTCGAAGCACTCCTTAAAATGGAGAACATAGACATTTGTGCTGTAACAGAGACCTGGTTCAAGGCAGCAGAAACCACCCCTACACTACCAGGCTATAACTCATTCCACACCTTTCTGCCCCAGAACTTGCACCGAAGCTCCAAACGCGGTGGTGTTTCCATATTCATAAAGGATGTGCACACCTCCAGACTGGTAGCCCAACATAACACATCAGAGATACTTCAGGTGCAGCTAACATTGGGTAAGACAGCGATTCAGGTCGTAGCCTGCTACAGGTCCCCAACTATGTCCCAAGACGCGCACTCCACATTTCTAAGCACCCTTGAGATTATTAGGGTCCAACCTAACACTCCCATACTGGGTGACTTCAACTACCCCTCCATTAACTGGGAAAACTACTCGTGTACCAATACACTTGCCCAACATTTCCTGCAATTCATTAATTCCAATGGCCTGGGACCAGCTCATTCTTACCCCCACTAGAGGCAGCAATATCCTTGACCTGGTCATTACTAACATGGGCGACCATTGCTCTACACCAATAATCAACTCCTCCCAGGTTAGATCAGACCACAAACTAATCACCTTGGAAATCCACATCCCTCCCTCCCACCACCCCACCCACTGCAAAGGTAACCACCATGAAAACCTTTTCCAAAGATAACTTTGGGCTCCTAAAAACAGAGGTGGCTAACTTCACAGCACCTATGCAAATAGAGAATAGTTGTAGGACTGCCGAATCATACACCAATGCACTGTATGAACACGTACACAAATGCATGTATCTTGCCATACCCAATAGACCCAAGATGGTCTCCTCCAAAAGGAAGCCAATCTGGTGGCCCCACTGCCATAAACAAACTCCACAACAGGAGGAAACTGATGCTGAATAAGGTGAAGTCCCAAGACTAGAAAAACTCCCTTATCAGCCTCAACAAAAAGTTGAGATCCCTCATCAAATCCTCTAAAGCTAGCTATGAAAACAGAATTGCAGCAGATAGTAAAGACAACCACAAGGCCTTCGATAGTTATGTAAAGAATCTCCACGGCAATACCCAGATTTGCTCTGAGCTACTGCACAATGGTACCTCCTATACAGAGCCAACAGATATTGCTAATATACTGACAGATTAATTGCCAACTTATCCCCCCTCAAAGGACCAATCAAAATACCAGTAGATTGCCAGGCACCCAGTATTACTGCTGCACAGGTTAAAACAGCACTGTCCAAGAACAAGAATACTGCTTCTATGGCACCTGAAAATATCTCTGACTGTGTTCTACATGAACTACAGAGTGAACTGGCATCTCACCTGTGTGCCCTGTTCAATCACAGCCTCACCTCAGGCTTTGTCCCTACCGAATGGCGCACTGCTACAGTCATCCCTCTCCAAAAAGGAGTGACTACAGACCCTTGGAACTATCACCCCATTAGACTGACGAGTCTGATATGCAAAGCTATGGAACGCATCATCATGGACCTAAAAAAAGCAAGGATATAGGAAATCTTCAAACTCTGAATCCCACACAGTTTGGTTTTGTGAAGAGTAGATCATGCCTGCTCAACCACTCAACCTGGTCGACTTTTTTGAGTCAGTCACCAGAGCTGTGGATGAAGGCAAGGTGGTTCATACAGCCTACCTTGATCTGGCCAAGGCCTCGGATACCATTCCCCACTCAGGAATCATAGAAAAACTCACTAAGATAGGCATCAACCCATATATCACTAGGTGGATTGCAAACTGGCTCACAGATAGACCCCACAATGTAAAAGTAGCTGACTCGAACTCAAGACTGTCAACCAGTCACAAGTGGAGCCCCACAGGGTTCGGTCCTGGGTCCTCTCCTGTTTTGTGCCTACTTCTCTGAAGTACAGGCCAACATGAAAGAACTCTGGCTGACAAAGTTCAAAGACAACTGCAAGTTGGGAGCTATTATTAACTCCCCAAGTGATGTTGACATCCTACAGAAAGTCATCACTGAGACCAATGACTGGTGTTGGAACCATGGCCTTAAGCTCAATGCCAAAATATGTGTCGTCATCCCCTTTGAGGAAAACCAGGTTTTCATGAATTACCACATCGATGGTAGTCCAGTGAACACAGAAGGCATTATAAGAGATCTGGGAACACAGGCTGACAGCAACCTCTCTTGACTACCACATTACCACTGTGGTCAGAAAGTCTTTCTGTGTGGCACATCTCATTACTAACGGTTCTGCATCCAGGAAGAAAGAGGTCATGGTCTCCCTCTACTCTTCCTTCATTAAGCCAATCAGAGTACAATGCCCCATTTGGCATGCACCTTACTAGACTCCTGCAACAACTGGAGAGGCCGCAAAAGTACCTCACAAAGAGGATCCCACACCTTAAACACTTGTCCTATATGGACAGACTCAAAAAACTCCAACTATTCTCTGTCTCATATCGCCTACTTAGAGGCGATCTGTGCTCAACTTACATGTCTGACCCAGCTCTGTTAGAAAAGCTACATCTAAAGAAATCCCAATCCTTCTGCACCACATGCTGCAGAGACCTCAACCTCATTACCACAATCAACAGAACATGCTGGAGGGACAGGTTCAAAACCCAGAAACTGCCCATGCTATGGAATAGACTTCCCATACACTGTCAAACAGAGCACCTCACTGGCCCTCTTCAACAGAAATCTTGATGAGTGGATGGGAAACAGAAAATTCATTCCGGGGATCACTCCAGTGGCTCTACTCGACAGGGGCACTGAGAACTAAGGTCGGGTGGCACAATGCCAGGGTAATCCTATGGGCTAGGCTTGTAAAGGCTCCCGGGCCATTAGCCTAGTACACACCTATGAGCCTATCTGTGAGCCAGCTGGCAACCCAGTGAGTTATGTTTGGATGTATGCCTAGTTCTGTGAGTTTGACAACAATACCAGAATGAACGCCTTGGCCAAGTCATGGTAAGCGGTATGCACTTTCTCTTCATCTATAGCTATGATGACCCTCTCAAAGATGTCAACAGGTTAAGCAGACAAGACCGTCCCTTAATGAAGCCAAACTGGAATGGGTCCAGTGTCTGTAGTTTGCCAATGACCTTGTTGAGATCACTTCCATAATTCATTCCATGTCTTTGCATACAAGACTTGTCAGACTGACTGGTCTGTAGTTCCTGGGGTCAGCTGATGGTCCACCCTTATGATTGAGGATGACCACTGTGGCCCTCCACTCACCTGACATGTAACCTATTTTGAGGCTGTAGTTGAACAGTGCACATAACCTATTTTGAGGCTGTAGCTGAACAGTGCTTCAAGTGGCGCTGTTAGATAATGTTTTAGGCTATTTAGGAGGCAACCAGTGATACTGTCAGGGCCCACATAAACACTGTTTTTAGGCTTAGTGAGCACCTCTAGGACCTGCTCCCCTTTGACAGCTGGGGGATACCCTAGAAGGGATTTCACAGGGGATAGTGGCAGGTGAAGTTAGAGCTAGATTTATCAGACAGTAGAACTGCTATGCCACCCTGGCCAGTGAAGGATGTGGAATTACCACCAGTTCTACACACTACGGAGTACTACCTTTAAAGTTCCTGCCATAGCTGAAGAAGGCTTTGTGACTGCCCTTAGCCAGGAAGACAAGCTTGACCTTATAACTGGTATTGTTGTACTTCATTAGACCTCTTAGATCCTTCTTTAGATGGATTAGGGAGCTCTTGTCTCAAGCTGCTCTTTCTGATTTTTGCCATGTATTTTGTTATATAATCAGTTAAGGTAAGGATACCACCAGTGTGGTTTATTTTTGGTGTTACATCTGAGCTTACCTCTGGCAGCCTCAATGCAGCCATTTACATGTTTGTGATGGGTTTCTGTAAATAATTATGCATAGGTTGCTGTGTGCTCTAGGTTTGGGGGAGCACTGAATTTTGACAAGTTGTTACTTAGTAGGATGTAGGAGTTCATAGGTATATACTAGGTTAATGACCATTAGGGCCCTTATAAGCTTAGCCATGCAACCAAAATGACCCACAAATTTGATTTATGTATGTGTGATATATTGACTGCCTATGTCCATCAGAGACATAGGAGCCAGACCAGGGGTGAATTTCCATTTACCCATCCATGGGTTCAAGTTGCACTTAAAAAGGAATAGGGAGGAACTTCGCTCCACACGGATGGGGAGCCTATTCCAGAGAATGTGAATTCTCTGAGAAACATATCGGTCTCTCCAACATGTCCCATTTATGTCACAAGAAGCATCTAGGCCTTTTAATCTAGTAGTTCTGATGGTGTTTGATTTGCAGATGTGCAAAAGGTTCATCAAAACAGGGCCAAGTGATGTCCTATATGCCAGACAAAGATCACTTCTCAGAAGTTTGTATGATACTGAGTAAAGGGACAGGGCTTTGAGGAGATCAGCATAGGAAATTACATTTATTCTTTGCCTGTATTCTTTAAGGAACCTTTGTGGATGTTCCAAATACCACGTGTCTGGTCATGTACATACCAGAGGGGGCATTATTACTCTATGATGGGTCTGATGAGGGCCAAGTATAGTCGTATGACAACCTCTCTGGAACTAGGTGCAATGCCCTTGCTTACAAGCTGAGCAACACAGGATTTTCTTACTACCTTGGACACATGCTGGTCGAAGGCTAGGTTATTATCTACATGAATTCCAGATTCCTGAATAGTGAATCAACATTTAAAGGTTTTATTAATGATGTTACCCAGGGTGGTAAACTTCCACAAAGATAATATAATGAATTTTTTTGATACTGAGTTTTAAGCCATGGCTTTAGCACAAAGCATTTGTCTGTATTAGACCTTCCTGAAGGGTGCTCTTATCTTGTGGGAATTCAGTGACTGCTCCCAGTTTGCAATCTGCAAGCATGGTCAGCCAAAAAACTTTGACATCTGAGAAGTAGATGCCAAAGAGGAGTGGACCCTGGTGGACTCCACTGGTGATCGGCCTTTTTGTGGAGATGGCCTCACCGATTCTAACCTCCTGGGTCCTATTAGAGAGCCAGCTAGCTATTCGGCATGTAATAAAGGAGTTATACCTAGCTCCATAAGTTTGTTGACAATGCCCAAGTGGGATATTCTATCAAATGCTTTAGCCAGATCTAGGTAGGCAGTATTGCATTCATTGCCTTAGTAACCTTTTCAAAGAAATCCACCAGATGCAGTAGGCATGCCCTTTCTTTGATAAAGCCACACTAGGAAGAACCCAGTGTCTGGAGGTCTCCTATGTCCTTGTTGATAATGTTTACAACAATTATTTTCATGACTTTGCAAATAAGACTACTCATATTAATGGATATGTTGCTTCCTAGATCTATTGAAGGTCTTCCCTTATGAAAGGGGTTGACCATTGCAGTACTCCATTCATGTGGGACAAAGCCTGTTTTAAGACTATAGTTAAATATGACCACAGGGGTTCTGATAGCTCATATTTTAGACTATTCAGAGGGCACCCTGAGATGTTATCAGAGCCTATTCAGGCCGTGTTATTGGCTTTAGTGAGTGCATCCAGTATATGTGCCCTAGTTATAGCTGGAGGGGTTATGACAGAGTATTTTTGATGGGATGGTTGGGGTGACAGGTGGTAAAGTTGGAAATTAATTTGTCAAAAAGTTTTCCTATAATGCCAGGGTCAGTGAACAAGGCACTATTAACCATCAGTTCAGCACACTGCTGTGGGCAGCCCTTGTGGTTTCTGACATAGCTGTAGAAGGCCTTAGCATTATCCTTCACCTAGGAGGCTCTCAGCCTCAAAAGTTGGCTTTGCATGACCTAGTTAGTCCTTTCAGTCGCCTATTTACTTTGATGAGAAACTTGGAATTACCCTTCCTAATTTTTGACGTAATTCACACACACACACACACACACACACACACACACACACACACACACACACACACACACACACACACACGTATATGGGTCTACTTTGCTTGGTTGAAAGCCCATATACTCTAACGTTATTTTTGCAAGACGAATATTAATGAAAACTAAAATCCCAAATCGTGCAATTTTTCCCAAGGCAAGTAAACACTTGCTCAGTGAGGGGAATATGCCCTTTTCTCCACTGCAGAGCAATCCCACAGTTGGTACATATAGTTAAGAGGAGATGTGGGAGGGCTTAGCCCTCCCATCTAGGTGGGTTTCAGATACTATGGTGTGTTCTTGTGAAGTTCTGGGCAAGTGTTTACTTGCCCTGGAAAAAATGTGAGGTTTGGGATTTTAGTTTTCGGAATTTTTGTCTCTTGAAAATAACATTAGTGTATTTCGGCTTTCAAGCATGCAAAGTAGAGGCATACTTTATTTAAAAAAATATATATATAAATTATATATATATATAAATATATAAATATATAAAATATATATATATATATATATATATATTTACACACACTTTAGCTTCACTGTTAGAAGTTCTCTGTTTCGATTCTCAGGTAGGGTGCTTTCTGTGTACAGTCTGCAAGAACCTTCCCATGTCTGCATGGGTTTTCTCCAGGTGCTCCAGTTTCCTCTCACTCTCCAAAGACATGTAGTAGGTGGACTAGACATTCTTAATTGGCCATAGCTGTGAGAGTGTGTGTGGTATGGAACAATCATCTCGGCAAGGCTAGCCACTTGTTGGTGTGAACCCTGTCTCTAGAAGATTGTCACTGAAATACCACAAGGACTCCATGTGGTAAATGGGGAAAAAGGGGTTGTGGAAATATATATATATATATATATATATATATATATATACACACATATACATATATACATACACACACACACACACACACACACACACACACACACACACACACACATATACATACATACACACGCACATGTGTGTATATATATATATATATATATATATATATATATATATATATATATATATATATATATATATACACACACACACACACACACACACACACACACACACAAGCATATACATATATATCAAAGATAAAACTGTCAAAAGGTTACAAAGCAAAAAACTATTAACACGGAAACCTTTTTCGGAAATGGAGGAACGTAAACCACAGCCAGAACGTAAAGTAGAAAACTAACAGTCACTTTCAAAACATACAAAACTTAAAAATTTGAGCACTTTCGTTTATGTTAAAAGTCGAACTTCATCAGAAATTTAAGTTACAAATGAACTATAGATATATATATATATGTATATATATATATATGTATATATATGTATATATATATATATATATATATATATATATATAGATGTGTGTGTATGTATGTATGTATACCTACACAAACACACATACACAATCAAATGCAGGCATACATACAGACGCAATGCACACACGCATGTGTACATACAGAAATACCCACACATACACAGAGACAAACGCAGCCATACACACAGACGCATACAGTGTATTATACACACAAGCACCATGTATACATTATATATAAATACACGCACATTTATTTATTTTTAAATATGTATATATATATATATATATATATATATATATATATATATATAAAAACGCATACACTGTATACCTATACACAGACACACACAGTCAAGACAAACATGGGAAAACTTTTTTCACTTGTTTTCAAGTATTTTTTTTTCTATCACACTGTCTGCTACAGCCTGGATGTGGGAAAAAGGTTAAGTATTTCAAGCGTGTGTGTGTGTGTGTGTGTGTGTGTGTGTGTGTGTGTGTGTGTTTGGTATCATTCAAGTGCTTGTGCATACCTGGACACTAAATGAATTATATATCCCAACAACACTTTCAGTATTATGTCCATGTCTGCACAAGCACTTTTATTAACACCAAATGGAACATTTCCCCCCAATGATCCCTGGAAAAGCACTTTTACTGACACCATAGGCTCTCTCGAGAGGGCATTTACAAGCCTAAGCCTATTTTGTGGCTTACGCCACCCCTTTAGTATATGGGGACTATACCCATTATTTTGCTGTGCCCTCTGAGCAAGCGTAAGCTGACTGAATAGAGCTGGAGTTCTTTCAGTTGGAATGAAACATTTTCCCAGACACAGCTTCAGTAACTGTCATGTCTGAATTAGCACTTTGAAATGAAAATGAAACATTTCCTCCAATGATTCCTTTCACCAGTTTGTCCATGTATGCCGCCCAAGCACTTCACTGTCACCATCTGAAAGACTTCCCCATCAATCGCTTCACTAGTTTATTCATGTCTATGACAATAATGAGGCATTTCCCCCCAATGACTGCTTCAGTAGGTTCTCCATGTATACCCAAGCACTTCCCCGACATCAAAATGAAATATTTCCCCCAAGGAATGCTTCACAGTTGTTTGTTCATGTCTGCCCAAGCACTTTGCTGACCTCAATTGAATCATATCCCCCATCGTGTTGCATTTTCTAACAATCCCATCAGAAGTATGCCCATGCTTGCACAAGAACTTCACTGATGTCAAGTGGAACATTTCCCCCAATGATCCCTTCAATATTTTGTCCACATCTGCACAAGAACTTTGACACCAAATGATACATTCCGCCAGCCATCCTTTCAGTAATTTGCCCATGTCTGCACAAGCATGTCACTGACACTAAAATGAAACATTTCCCCCAAAGAACCTTCAGTATTTTTCCATGTATGCCCAAATCAGTTCACTGTCACCAAATGGAACACTTCCCTCATTTCGACCACTTCCCTCAATAATCCAAGCACTTTTACTGAGATCAAATGAACCATTTCCCCCAAAGACACATTCCGTAGTTTGTCCATGTAGGTCCAAGCACTTCACTGATATCAAATGAAATATTTCCTCCAGTGATCCATTTAATAGTTTGTCCATGCCTCCAGAAGCACTTCACTGACATCAAATGGAACATTTCACCCAACTAACCCTTCAGTAATTTCTCCATGTATGTCCATGCACTTCACTGACACCAAAAGGGACATTCCCCCAAACTATCCCTTCAGTAGATTGTCTGTGTCTGCACAAGCATATCATTGACACCAAATGAAGCATTTCCCCAACAATGCCTTCACAAGGAATTCAGTGATGACAGAAAGAATTTCCTCAAACAAACCCTTCTGTAATTTGTCCATTACTGATGAAGTCATTTACTGGCGCCAAATAAAATATTTCCCCCAATGATCCTTTCAGTAGTATGGCCATGTCTGTAGAAGCACATTTACTGACACCAAAAGAAACATCCCCCTCCATGACCCCTTCAGCAGTTTGTCCATGTCTGCAAAAGTACTTCGCTAACACCAAATCAAACATTTCCCCCAATGATCCTTTCAGTACTTTTTCCATGTATGTCCAATCACTTCTGATACCAAATGGAATATGCTGACTCGATGATCCCCTCAGTAGTTTCCCCATATATGCACAAGCACTTCACTGATGTCAAATGAAACATTTCCCCCTTTTGTCCATGTCTGCACAAGCGCTTCACTGTCACCAAATGAAACACTGCCCTCAACAGTCATTGGGCAAGCGCTTTTACCAACACCAAATGAAGGATTTCTCCAAGGAACTCCTTCAGTAGTTTGTCCACGCATGCACAAACACTTATATGCAACATTTCGTGCAGCTATCCCTTCATTCAATCATCCATGTCTGCACATGCACTTCAATGACACCAAAATGATTCATTTCCCTATCGCTCCCTGTAGTAGTATGTCCATGTCTGCACAGCCAGTTTTACTTGCACCAAATGCAACATTTCCCCCAATGATCCCTTCAGTCATTTGTCCATGTATAACCAAGGACTTCACCCATAGCCGGCTACAGACATAGGCCAACTAGGTGGCCACCTAGGGCATCACTTTAGCAGGGGTGCTTTTTCAGTAAACTGGATGGTGTAAATAGACCTGGATGGGGACACCAGGTGGTGGTAGTGGTGCTGTGGAACCCTTTTGCCTAGGGCACCACTTGACCCAAGGCTGACCCTGACTTCATTGATGCCAAATCAAAACATTTCCCCAAACGATCCCTTGAGTAGTTTGTCCGTATCTGCACAAGCACTTCCCTGACAACTAATGAAACATTTCCTCCAATGCCTCCTCTTTCCAGTAGTATGTCAATGTATGCACCAGCACTTCAAGGACTCCAAATGAAACATTTCCCCCAACAATCCCTTCCATAGTTTGCTCATGACATTGGCACAAAACAGGTGACAAGCACACAATCTTAAATGCAACCACTAAAATGCATGAAAGTATCACATTAAGAAAAGGTGTTCTATGTTGCCTTGTATGCACATCTATCCTAAACCTGCAAAATTACTACTACTGGATAACTTACAGCAAAGAATCGCTGAGCAGCCCTAAAACCTACATATTTATCAATTAGATTGTATTTTTTTTTTGTACAGGTAAGGACAATTCAAATATTTCAAAGTAGTTACCCCCATGCTTTAAGATCTACATGTGCTTCACCCTCTCACGGATATAAAAAAAAACAAAAAAACAAACAGTCACAGAGACACACAAGCGGATTGCGCACACACGCGCACACACACACACACACACACACACACACACACACACACACACACACACACACACACACACACCCCACTTAAAATACAGCATGTCCAGGAAAAATGGGGAAGTAAATATTGTGGGAAGAACTAGCCAGGGAATTGTTATGGCTAGGCTTGTATAGGCTGCCGTCTTTCATGTCTCTTAAATAGCAAACATCAGTAAAGTTAAAAGAAAAACACTGTTTTTCACTGATTATCCTAAAATATGCCGTGAGGATAAGCAAAGAGCTCTAATGCATTTCCATTATAGATCTTCTCCCAAACTGTGTCAAAACACATTTGCTGAGCTGCGGCATGGTGTTATAGTCATTCTTCAGTTCCCAACACCACTGCCATTTAAACAGCATCAGTTACAGATCGATCACCACTACTAAGATGATTGCCAGTACTGCTTACAGACAGTGGACTACTGCACCACCAAACACCGTGCACCAGGTCTTCTCTAGCCTGCCTTATCTATGGCTTAAAAAGAGTTGCCAAATTACAGAATTTTAATTGCAGTTCGTTCACTAATGTCAACACAACAGCATTTTTTCTGCAAAATGTCTTCCGGTAAAATCAGCCTTCTTAGGAACAAAGGTAATATCAGACCTTGTTTCACATGAACATTAAAAGAAGGTTGAAACGAGGATAGTAAATTGAAATCTGACGAGGAGATGGGGATTGACCATGATGTAAACAAAATGGGTTGGATGATGGGAAACAGTGACTGCCCCTATGGAATACAGTTTGGTACGAATTTTAAATGTTGGAATTGTCCATCTTTAACATTTGATGAACTCACTTCAGCATCCATCTCTTTCTATAGGACTTATGGCAGGCAACAATCACATTCATCCGTCACTTGGCCCCACAAAAGAGCATCACACTGTACGCTCTCATTAAGTCAGTCCAGCAAATTATTTATAGATAATCTTCCTTCATCCAAAACAGAAACTTGGAACAGGAGAACTCATCCTTCTCAGCAGTCTCCATTGCTCTCCACTTCCTGCTCTGGCCTGCATCTGGTTCACTGCAGGAAAGCAGAAAAAGAAGCGTAGGGGTTGCTTTACTTTATACTTTTCAAATTTTCTTTCATGATGAGCACATTCATTATACACACTGTAAATATCACACTTTATAAGACACACTTGAATATATTCAGCTTACTAAATATATTCAACAATCTTTTCATCCCCCCACTCCATTCACCATAGTAGTTTTTACACTGCAAACTACTTTCTCGTCATCTTTTCTTCTATTACATAGCAATTCTTTACATCTTTTACATAAACACCAAATTACAACAAATAAGATTTTATCCTGCTTTCGATTTCTTTTACACTCCCATCATTGTATTTCCCTTATTTAAATATAAAAGTTATTGTGGAACTCTCTATTACTATTAGAAAAATCAATAACCACAAAGGATGGCCACAAATTGAAACCAAAAACAGCCACAATCCACCCGAGCAGCCAAATAAGAGCCTGAGTTGTCACAAATAACAGTTTATTAAAACAAATGAACGCTGCTTATACACGTTTGCATTTTCGTCCTAACACTTCCTCAGATACTACTACAAATCATCTTTTCCATTTAAGTACTATAACACAATTAAAAACCCAATTACTATTGGACAATCAACTGCGTTCACATATAGTGTCACGTATAAGAAATTGAAATGCATATTATGGTTGCATATATTTTATATGCTGAATCTAAATAAAAACAATTGATGTTTGAGACCATTAGAAAAATACCACCTCCATCTGCTTCAAAAATTATCTAAAGGACTACCCATTTAATTCCTGGCACTGCTATTTTTCTAAGCTCACCTGCCTAAACTTACCATCACATGTCTTGCTTTTCTTTTAAAAACTACTCATGCATTTCGTATTCCAAATTTTGTTTCCTTTAACTCCATTCTTTCACTCTAATCATGCTGTCTGCCCTTTATCATCCTAGAATTCTCCAATCTTACTCTCTCTTCCAACTCTAAACTTATCTTTCCACTTACACGAAATCCCTCTCTGTAAACTGCTCCAACAATCTTTTTTTTTTTAATATTGCCTCCTAGCTCTAGTGACTCTTCCTACTTTTAAAATTTTCCACTCTTATTAACATCTCCCCATATCCCTCTGCAAACCAAGCATCTTAACACTGCTTTGTAACTGTGCTTCCTCCCTTCTCCTGAGATCAATGTGCAAGTTATTCATTTTCTCATGCTGTATTGTGTATTTTTATACTGTCTACATTTTTTTTTCTTTTTATTGCTAGAATGTGTAAAATTTGTGGAGCTTTCCTCTCCAGGCCTTTTGTTGAAAAGGGGTCTTGAACAGCCCAGTCAGACTATCCCAGAAATCAAACACAACATTTTTTTCACCAGAAAGTATATCTGTCCTTCAGATAAGAAATTAAACCGAGGCTCCATTTGCCTCAGTTGATGATAGTTCAAAGTGGATGTAAAGATCCCATGGCAGTTGTCAAAAAGGAGCAGGGAAATTCCCCTAATCTTGGGTAGCTGAAATAGAAGCAACTGGCCTAGTGGGAGTAACCTAAATCAACAAAACACAACTATATACATTTCCAAAAAAACTTTTTTTTACAATCCAAAAAACAACGCTGTGATGTCTGTTCAATATTACAGCTATTAAACAAACTTCTATAATGCTAGGTTTTATATTACTTTTCAGCAATAAATGCCACAGGAAATCCCTTGCTTAAAAATGGATTAAAATCTGCATTTTCCTTATTGCTTTATTGTACCCCCCCCCCAAGAGTAATACAATAGCGCTCTCATTATTTCACACCATTCTATGCCTCCCATTTCTACTTCATTTTGATCAGTTCTCCACATCTTTATTTTCCTCCTCCCAATTTGTACCTCTTTTCCTTTTCTTAATACCCATCCACATCTTTATGTTTTTCAAATAAGACATTTCCCAGTATTTGTCTTTTTCAGATACATCATAACATCCAAATTTATCAATTGAAAGAAAACCCGATAAAATTCAAGCTCACATTTTTTTACACAGTATAAACTATCTTAAACTGGTTTTTACTTTGTTCCACATAAACAAAAACTCATTTTCTATGCAACTTGAAAATATATACAAACTACCTATAATATACATGTTTAGTGAGTACTCCTTTTCTTAAAAAATAATAAAAACATTCTCCAATTTGTCAATTTTTTTCATTTCTTTTATAAATCCTTTCCATTGCTCTATTACTGTCTGCTCCTTTCCAAACAACCTTTAGAACATCTAGTAAAACAGATTTCTGCCATTCTTGCCACTTTTCCAAAATCCTTACTTTTTTGACTTATTTAACTGTAATTATGTTGTACTCATTCACTCAAAAAACAAAAAAAAACAAATTTGCCTCTGTCCTTTCCTTAACTTCCCACTAACCATTCTCTAACCCCAATCTTGCTATGTCTTTCAGCTTTTCCCGGTTAGGGGTCGCCATAGTGGAACTCCGGTCCGCTAATGATTGGTAGTTGATTTTTACGTGCTGAGTTACCAGCCCTGATGCACAACCTTCAACGAAGGTACGCCCATTCACGCACGTCTCCACCGCAGAAGATGCTCTAGCTGAGAATCGAACTGGACAGTGTGTTACTGTGAGGTTCTAACCCCAATCTACATAGGTTTATATAACCACATTCATTACCATCACAAAACAACTACATGATTAATGTACAACCCTGCTTTACCTCTCTTCCCTGTCTTATTTTACCTACCCATCCAGTCACCATCAGTAATACAAAGTTTCAAACATTTTTCTCCTACTTAATATTTAAAAATGCTCAACATTTCCCCATGATCAATGTTGACAAATGTCTTGGCCATATCACATACATACTTTTCCTTCTCTTTACCTATACACTCAACCACTTTTTAACCATATTAAACATTTCGCTTACACCTTTTCCCTTCAACACAGTTCTTTCATAATTTTTTCCCTGAATAATTGTCATAAATATTGTATAGTCCATATTTCCCAAAAGTAAATAGCCTCCAATTTTGTCTTCCCTTTCCCCATTCCCATATACACTGTATAACCTCTTATAAATGTTTTCTTTTATACCCTCCTCCATCAATTTTATATTTCAAAAAAGAAAATTACTTTAGGAACTTCCAAGATGGCTGCACATTGAGTAACAGCTTATTTCTAGCTCTCTCACTATGAAAACAGAAACTTAGCAGAGAAGGCTAGCAGACCTGCCTTTGTGAGTAAATGCCAGTACTGGGGTAGTAAGGACACTGTCTGGATGCGAGGAATAAAGAAATACAGAAGACCTGGAAAAAATCAGCTACAAAAAGTGTAAAACAAACACTGACTGGGGAAAGTTCTGCAGCTGTTCAGCAAAAAGCAATACAGCATTCAGACATGACTTCCAGTAACCTACAGGAAGATACAAGACAACTGCATACAGACCTGGTTAAAACAAATGAAACACTGATGGAGTACATCAGCACAAACAACAAAAGGATGGAAAAAATGAAAGAAGCTTTAAAAAGATATTCAGATGAGATGACAAAGCTGCAAAAAAAATCAGAGGTCGAAATAAAGAAAAGGCTGGCTGAATATGAGAATGCTCAGGAAGAGATATTGCAAAAAATAATAGAATTATTAGAGGACAGAGCACGTAGGAAAACCTGAGATTTTCAGCTATACCAGAGAAGCTGGACAATTTTATGGAAGCAGAAATAAGCAACTGGACTGGTATTCCACAGCAGTTGTTAGTTGAAAGGGCACATGGGGTGTATGCTCCAAACCCGGCTATAGGAAAGCAACCTACACCTTTACTAGTAAAGGGGCAATCCTACCAGCAAGAGGAGACGATTAAAACTGTGGCAGAAGGACAAAGTATTAAAAGTGGGAGACAGCAGAGTATTTGTGGAGAATGATTACTCATTGCACAGCAGACAGAAGCGGAACAAATTTATCCCACTATTCAGGGAATGTCAAGATGCAGGTAAGAGATTTAAACTGCTGTACCCAGCTGTCTTTAAGGTATTCTTCCCTGGAGGGACAAAATCATTTTTTGATGAAGAACATGCTAAGGAGGAAATACAAAAGTTTCTCCAACAAAATGTAAGCTGTGAAACAGAAGGAGATTCTGCTTCTTCTTCTGGTAATAAAGGCCACAGAGGGTCTGTACCTGTGAAACCTTTATAAATTTTTCAACAGCAAATGTTGCAGAGAAGAAGGGAGCACAAGAGTTGACTACACGAATCGAGAGTACATTGGAAATTAAACAGAGACAGGAGTTTGGGAATGAACAGTAATAAAACCAGTAACTTAATATGGGATTACAATGCAATGATTTCTGAAATGTGACAAAACAAGAACATTTTTTTTCAGAATATGTTGAACTTGTGGGGGACTTTAAAACATATGCCCTACTTTATGTCATTAATGTTTGGAAAAGTGCTTTGGGGAGGGGAATAGGAGTGAGAAAGTTAACTGTAAGTAAAACCTTTTTTCTTAAACAGCACCAGTTTTGCGGCATGTGGTTTTCTTTACATGCTATTAATTTTTTCCAGTTATTTTTGAGTGTAATGGGATTGTACACAGCTGCTGCTGTTTTTTTCTTTTCTTTCCCCCTTCTTCCCTCTCTCTTTTTCTTCAGTTTTAAGAAATGTAGGCACTGCAATGTATAAAAAAAGCCTGGTTAAAAAACATAAAAGAAAAATCAATGTGCTTTTTCTCATTCTTGCATGGGGAAATGACTGGATTAAAGACCTTAGATTGATTTAGTAACAAGTTTTAAGACAGCAAGTAAATGAAAAGGAACATTGAATATTGTGAGGCTTTTTTTTCTAGCAAATAGTGTATGCTGAGTAACAATTTTGCAGCTGGCCTTCATATTTCCATGGAAACAATCTGATAAAGAGAAACTGGCTGCCTGGTTCTCATGTTTCCATGGAGACAATGTGATAAACAGAAAATGACTACGGTCTGGTGGAGAGTGATTGGCTGAGGGAAAAAGAAAAGAATTGGCTAGGAGATAGTGTTCTCTGAAAGCATTCTGGGGTTTTCCCAAAGGAGATAATGTTCTCTGAAAACATTCAGGGGTTTTCCCAGCTGGGAGAGCTATAAAGATAAGACAACTCTAATCAGCTCTTAGTAGAAGTACAGGCTGCACCATGTGTATTGGCATGGATGACCTTTCTTTTAGGTTAACTCGTCTGCGAGTGTGGCTGTCAGTTTGAGTTTTTTTTTCCTATTAGGAGGGTAAAACTTCAATATCTGAAAGTGCGCACAGATTTGTGTGTTAATATTAAGTTAATAGGTTTTAGGGGGGTATTGGGAGTGTTTTGTTTTTGACGGCTTTCAATAAAACAAAAGGTTTTATAAGATGTGAAGCAAGTTCAAATGTATAGGACAAGAAACAACTGTATAAAAGTTCAACCTGCCAGTGTATGCATGTAATACAAAAGCTGGGATTAGACATCTAACAAAAAGGCATTGTACATAAAAAGGTGGGAATAATAACGTTTTAATACAATGATGCTTTCTTTAATGTCTTTAAATGTAAATGGCTTCACAGATAAATCCAAAGAATAGTAGTGAACCATATTAAAAAGTGTACAGTTCAAACGGCTATATTACAGGAGACACATTTAGGCAGGACTGAACATTTGAATTTGATGAAGAAGGGTTTTCACGATAGTTATTCAATGAACACCTGGGACAAAAGAAAAGAGTACTTATATTAATTGCAAGAGGAATTATAATAACGATAGACAAAGATAAAAAGATAATAACGGCAGATTTGTAGTGCTAAGGGGCTACTAGAAAGAGAGGATTACACTGGCATGTATTTACATTCCACCTAAAACTGCTATAATGGAGCTTAAGAAAATTCTGGGAGAAATGGTCAGTTTTCAGGAAGGAATATTACTTATAGGTGGGGACTGGAATTTGATTTGGAGCAGTGAAGATGTGTCTGGGAAGCCCAGAAGGGAAAAATATAACAAAGGCTAGTAGATTTTTTGAAGAAGTTTATGAAAATATTTGACACTGAAGATGTGAATTCATTAACAGGAGTTCGGAGTGAATTTACATATTATTCCCCAAGATATACAAACTGGGCTGGGCTAGACAGAATTTACATTTCACAGGAACATGTCCATTTAATTGAGGGTCTTGACACCTACCCAATAACTATTTCAGATCATGCGCCAATAATAGCTAAAATAAAAACACAGGGCAATGAAATAAAAATGAGCTACTGGCACTTTCCCCACCTGTTGAAAAGAGAGGAATTTAAAAAGAATGGGTAGTGGAGATTATTCAGGAGCTGTTGGGCTAGAAATTTCTTCTGAAAAATATAGTGAGGGAGTGGAACAAAATTAAAGTGGAGTTTAAAAATAGGGTCAAAATAATAGAAATGAAGCTATGGTTCAGAAGTAACAATTATTATTTAGAGGGACTGACATGTTGACGTATTGCAGAATAGGGGGAATCTCATAGAACAAAAAGAGGATCAACTACAGAATGCTAGGCAGAAAATAAGGGATTACCTCGATAATATGCACGAGCTTAGAAAGACTGCTGTTAAGCAACTGTTTTTTTGATAATAACCCTAGAGCAGAAAAACTTTTAGCACAATGACTCAGGCAACAGAAAGTAGAAAGGGCTGTTGCCAAACTTACTGAGCCTATAACAAAGTAGGTAATAAGAGAGAGCCTGAAGGGGTTTATCAGAAATATTTTAGACATTCTATGAGAGTCTCTATAACGTAGAGAAATATGAACAATCAAGAAAAGTTACAAATGGAAAACTTTATGAAATAATTAAACATGCCAAGGTTAGAAGCAGATGAGGCTCAATTACTAACAGGACAGGAGAAGATGAGATAAAAATTGTGATGTATAACCAATCTACAGGAAAGTCCATTCACCTGTGGCTGGCTACAAGAATTACTGCTTCTACAGCTATTTGGAAATACGATGCTGATATACAGTGGATATAAAAAGTGTACACACCCCTGTTAAAATGCCAGGTTTTTGTGATCTAAAAAATGAGACCACAATAAATAATTTCAAAACTTTTCCCACCTTTAATGTGACCTATAACCTGTACAATTCAATTGAAAAACAAACAAATCTGTTTGGGAAAAATATAAAAAACATACAATAAGCTGGTTGCACAAGTGTGCACACCCTTAAACTAATAATTTGTTGAAGCACCTTTTGATTTAATTACGGCATTCAGTCTTCTTAGGTAGGAGTCTATCAGCATGGCACATCTTGACTTGGCAATATTTGCCCGCTTTGCAATAAGCACTCCAAATTTGTTAGATTGCGAGGGCATCTCTTGTGCACAGCACTCTTCAGGTCACCCCACAGATTTTCTATTGGATTTAGGTCTGGGCCATTCCAATACTTTAATTTTCTTCTGGTGAAGCCATTTTTTTGTTGATTTGGATGTATGCTTGGGGGTCATTGTCATATTGAAACATGAAATTCCTCTTCGTCTTCAGCTTTCTAGCAAACGCCTGAAGGTTTTGGGCCAAAAGTAACTGGAATTTGGAACTGTTCATAGTTCCCTCCACCTTGTCTAAAGTCGCAGTTCCACCTGAAGAAAAGTAACCCCAAAGGATGATACTGCCACCACCATGCTTCACCGTGGGGATGGTGTTCTTTTGTGATGCTAAGTGCTGTTTTTTCTCCAAATGTATCTTTTGGAATTGTGGCCAAAAAGTTAAACATTGGTCTCATCACACCATAACACATTTTCTCACATGCTTTTGGGAGTCTTGATGTATTGTTTTGCAAATTTTAGCCAGGCCTGGATATTTTTCTGTGTAAGAAAAGGCTTCCATCTTGCAACCCTACCCCATAGCCCAGACATATGGAGAATGCAGGAGACTGTCACATGTAGTACACAACCAGTACTTGCCAGAAATTTCTGCAGCTCCTTCAGTGTTGCTGTAGGTCTCTTGGCAGCCTCCCTGACCAGTTTTCGTCTTGTCTTTTCATCAATTTTGGAAGGACGTCCAGTTTTTTTGAAATGTCACTGTTCTCCCATATTTTCTCCACTTTTTGATGACTGTCTTCACTGTGTTCCATGGTATATCCAATGCTGTAGAAATTTTGTACCCTTCTCCTGACTGATACCTTTCAACAATAAGATCCCTTTGATGCTTAGTAAGTTCTCTGCGAACCATGGCTTTTGCTGTAGAAGGCAACTAAATGTCAGGAAAATCCTACTAGGACAGCTGAACTTTATTTGGGGTTAATCAGAGTCTCTCTAATTGATGGCAGGTGTGTACCCAAGAAGACTGAATGCTGTAATTAAATCAAAAGGTGCTTCAACAAAGCATTAGTTTAAGGGTTATGCAACCAGCTTATAGTACATTTTTATTTTATATATTTCTCCCCTAACAGATTTGTTTTTCAATTGAATTGTACAGGTGATAGGTCACATTAAAGGTGGGAAAAGTTTTGAAATGATTTAATGTGGTCTAATTTTTTTATATATCAAAAACCTGGCATTTTAACAGGGGTGTGTACACTTTTTATACCCACTGTAAGCATACAAAGCTGATATAAGTATATATTTTTTGCTCTGTTTCAGTGCTATTTAACAATCCTGTGCTGCTCTTAGGTTGTAGTCTATAACAGAATTCCGGAATAGCTGTGTTTTTTTTGTGTTTTGTGAACATCCCAGGGTTAAGTTCCAACGTTTCTTTACTTGTCTTAACTTCTGTTCTGTTTCAGTCTCTATTTTTTCTCCCACCCTTCCACCCAATTGTTGTCGTGTTCTTAAAACTTGGTAGCCTCTGAGTTGCCCGCTTCTACTATAAATCTGATACTGGACACTCCTCCCAGTCCCATTGCATCAGCTCATTCTATTGTGTACAGTGAGATCATTTGGGAAGGCCAACCCTCTTAGTTTCGTAACCTGGAATTATCTTGTTTCCTCACTTCCTACTTAAAGAAAAAAAAACTTTATTCAGCTGCTTTTACTGTTTGTGCGCCTCTTCCTGTTTTATTACTTTATTTTGCTTTTACTGCTTGTTCTTTAAGTATTAAAATGCATTTTATTCTGCTGCATTTATTACCGCTTGTTAAGTAGCCTGATTAAATTGTAATTGGTACTCTAAGTGTCTTAGTTTTGGTTAATGGACCTGGGCTTTGGGCCAGTTATTTTACATTAAGAAGGTTTGTTGTCTACTCTCTTGTGGGAGGAGAGGGTAACCTTTGTCCTTCTGAGCTGGGAATTGCTGGGCAATGGCCTATTATGCTTGTTATTCTAAGTGTCTTTGTTCTGTTTTAATCATTTGGGTTCCAAACCAGTTCTTTTACATTAGGAAGATTTGTAGTCTAGACTCTTGTGGCAGGAGAGTATAGTCTACACCCTTCTAAGCTGGGAAGTGCTGGTTGAAGGCTTTTGTGTCAGTTATTCGGAAAGTGTCTTAGTTCTGGTTTAAGCACTTGGGATCCAAACCATTTACTTTACATTGGGAGGGCTGTGGTCTACACTTTTGCGGCAGGAAGTGTGTGCCCTGCATCCTAAGCTGGGAATTGCTGGTGAAGGCTTACAAAACCAGTTGTTTTACATTAGTTAAGTTTGTGGTCTAGACTCTTGTGGTGGGAGAATGTGGCCTACACCATTCTATGCTTGTGAACTGCTGCATTATTTAAACTTCTTTCTGCTGTTGTAACTGTGATTTTATGCACTTTGAATTTCTAGCACTTCTCCATTTTATAGCAGAGGCTAGATTCAGACTCGCTGAATCTAGACTGTTTGGTATCACTTGAGCACTAAAACCAACTCTTCACGGAGATACTGAAATATCTGAGGCATCCATTGCTTCCAACTAACTATAAGTGCCCATTTGTGCTCTAATATAATTTGTATTTGCATTCCACTGTCTGTTTGAATTGTCTGAATTATTTTATGTCACATTTTACTGTACACTGTACTAGTTCCACGTTTGCTATTGCTGGTTCTGTTTTGTAACATCTGAGCATCAAGTTCAAGCCACCTTTGTTGGTGAAGGTCCTTCTGCACCCTTGTGTGAGCAGAGTGCGGTCTGGGGTCCCATCTAATTGAGGGTGATTGAACTAGAGCTCAGAGAGCATTCTTGTTGGCTAGTTGAGTTAAAAAGGTTATTTCTTCTTTTATTTAAGCCCTGCGTTTGCACTTGTTTGCGTGTAGCGCTCCATTGTGCATTGCCATGTAGTGCTGGTTGCCATTGGTGGTTATAGACACAAACATTTTGTTTGTTAAATTTTCCCTTAGCACTTTGCTTGTGATCCTCTAGAGGTTTCTTTCGGCCCTGCTCTCCTGTCTGGTGGAACACTAACCCAAGCCTCAGAGGTCCCAACACACTTGTCACCCATCCTAAATGTGACCTCTTCTCCTGATCATATAAATTTACCCATCATTATGGACAGACAATTTCCAACAGTTTCTCCAGCCAGCTTGGTCGACATGGGCATCCTGAGGCAGTGTAGCAACTACCTCATGTCCACAGACAACCCTCTACTCCTAGTCCACAAAAACACAATGTGTGACAGATGTATATATATGTATATATATATATATATATATATATATATATATATATATATATATATTAAGAACCTTGAATCCATGCGGTCTCACACACCAGTCAGTACATATGACAATGAGCAGGTTGCCAGCATGCACACCTCACTTCCTACTCCACCCAAACCCACATTACACATACCTACATATGCAGAGGTTCTCACCCAACATACCTAAACACCAGAGACCTCCCAAACACAAACACAAGCATGCTACATAAAATACTTCCTCTGCAGAACACAGTACACATAACAGCTCAAGCATCAGTGTCGCACCAGTCAAACCCTTAAGGCAAGACACAAAATCAAATATACTAATCATATCTGATTCCATCATGAGACACACTGATGTCCCTCTCAACAGGCTGAATAAGGAAAGGTCACGGTCAGATGTCTGTCACATGCCAAGATACTCCATATCACACATTCACTCAAGTCTCTCGACAGGTAGTGTTATGACTCCATCATAGTCCATGTTGGTGTGAATGACTTGAGACATACCTCTCTGGACTATATGGAGAGAGACACGACTGAGTTCTTGGACTGTGTGTCTCAGGCAGTTATGTCCCTAGCCTTATGCAGCATTTTACCTTCACAGAGGACAATGCCTCAGTACAAACAGAAAATGACTGACTTCAATAATTGGCTTAGCTTCTGGTGTCATTCTAAGGGGATCCACTATATGTCAGCATGGTATGACATGATCGATAGACCTTGATGCTTTGCCAGAGATGGTCTTCATCTATTACCCCTGGGATTTCAACTACTGGCTAAGGCTCTTGCCACCCTGTGAAGATAGGGGAAGGCTGCCAGCCTAGCCTGATAGAATTCATCTGTAAATATTAATGTAAGCCATATGCTTGTTCTCTTTGCTAAATGTTGAACTTCAAAAATTTAACCACACTGCACTCTGCTGGAGGAAAGCTGGTAAGTCAAGCATGGTATAATTCTTTGATATAAAACCCGGAGCCAAGATGTCTGGATGAAGGAATTCTGGCTGTTGTTCTGAGACCAGAGTTAATTGCTAGAATTTACATGTATAATTTCTTTTATTGCTCTGGCTTCCTGACCAGCTGCAAGATCAAAAGGGCCATTAACCTCTGAGTTTCTGTTAGCCTGGGAACCAGAAAGAAATGATGTAATCTGAAATGAATCAGTGGTACTGTGTTATCAATTTAAGGACAGAATGAATGAGAGCATTTAACATTTGTCTTGAGAACATCCAACATCACCAGCACTGTCTTGCTCTATATGCAAGTTTATTTTAGAACTGTGTTTTCTCTTAGATATAGCTAGGAAACAGGAAGATTAGATTAGTCTGTATTGATGTCAGAACTTTACTGTATTATTTTAAAGTATTTCTCTGTGATCTCTGAACTCTATGACTAGCATTGTGTAGTATGAAGTATTGTCTTCTGTTTTTATTATTAAATATTTTTAAACATTTCCACTGTGGCTGTTTTGTGTAGAGATAATTTAAGCTCCAAGAGTACATTGCATGTAATTAGTGATATTGTACAAAGTCACTCTAATAGCCTTGCTGTTCAGTCACACTTACCATTTGGATAATAGTACTGCACAGTATAACTGGGCACCCTTTCATAAGGGCCTGTTAGTAGCTGATAAATATTAGTGAGTGGTGGCAAGTGGTACTACCATATAGTCTGGGTAAAAGGGGCACAGCTGGGGTACCTGTGCCAGCTTTCCCCAGGAGTGTCTGTGTGTATATAACTCTAATCTCAAAGTGTGTGTGTGTCAGCTACTTGGGCAGGGACACGAAGCACTGGTTGGACAGAGAGGGTGTTGGAGGTTTCAGCTTGCCCACTAGGCTGAGATCTGGACTCTATTGGTGTGCCAGTGAGGAATCTTATTGGGGACTTGGAGAGAAAGGGAGAAACCAGCCCCAGACTGACTGTGATCTATGTGAGCTCTTAAGGGAAATTGTACTTTACTGTGTGTGTATTTATTATCCTTTCCCTATATGGATGCCCCTCACTGGTGTTAGTGGTGAGGATTGATGCTCCTTGATTATTGGGCCAGGGCATGGGCGTCACATGCCCCCATAGTGCCATTTTAGACAATGTCTCAAGGGCAAAATTCCCAACGTAAAAACTATCTAAAACAACCTCAAGTTTATGCTGTTAAACACTAGCAGTCTCTACAAAAAACTGCACTTACTGGAAGCTGTCCTCATCTTGGAAGACGCAGACATTTGTGCAGTCACACAGACCTGGCTCAAGACTGTTGAGAGCACTCCAGCTATACCAGGTTATATCTCCTTCCACACATTCAGGCCTCAAACTGAAGGCATGAAAACTAAAGGAGGTGATGTATCAATATTCCTTAAAGATAAATACACCCACAGATTGGTTCAACAGTTTGACTCCCTGGAGACAATTCAGGTGCAATTAACTGTTGGTAGGACACCTGTTCAAGTCATTGCCAGCTACATGACCCCCTCCATGAATCAGGACACTCACTATGCTTATTTGGATCTACTTTAGTCTATCAAGATACATCCAAATACCATGGTTTTGGGTGACTTTAACTACCCAGCCATTGACTGGGTAAATTACTCATGCTCAAACTCACTTGCCCAAAGTTTCCTTGAATTTTTTTTTCAACTCCACTGCCCTGGACCAACTAGTTGACACCCCCAGAAGGGGTGCCAACATTCTGCATCCGGTGCTCACCAAGATGGCGGACCACTGTAGCACCCCCACTGTGAAGTCCTGCCTGGTGAGATCGGACCACAAATCGGTCTCATTCAAAGTAACTATCACACCTAACCCCGCCAGAAGCAATTAAACTAAAAAAAAAAAACACATCTCCAAAGCAGATTATAATCTCTTACAGGATGGTAGGATGGTATAAGTAGCTTCATTGCACATCCTCCCTCAGATGGAACTGGCTACTACGCCGAGCTCTATATCAATGCTTTATACAGTCACCTGTATAACTGCACTGACTCAACCGTACCTGATAAGACCAAAACAAGCTCAAGGAAGAGCAAATCTGCCTAGTGGACAACTGCCATTAACATACTTTACAATAAGAGAAAGAAATTTCTGTCTAAGAGTAAGAGGGAGTGAGCCCTCCTAAAGTGGAAACACTCCCGCCTCATCTTAAGCAAGCAAATAAGGCTTCTTGTGAAGTTCTCCAAAGCAAGTTATGAGTCCAAATTAGCTTCCTCAACAAAGGACAACCAGAAGGCATTCTACAGTTACATCCATAACCTAAAAGGAAAGGCCCAGATTTGTGCAGAATGACACCACATATACTGAGCCTTTGGACATAGCTAACCTGTTGGCAGACAGGTTATGTGAAAACTTCACTCCCCTGTCCGCACCCCACAACATCCCTACCACCATTCCCCTACCCTTGTATCTCTAACCAGCAGGTCATAAATGCCCTCTCCATGGCCAAAAACACAGCATCTATGGGACCCGATAACATCCCAGGCTGCGTCCTACATGGGCTCCAACATTAATCTGCAACACCATTGGGTACTCTTTTCAATCATAGAGTAAGCATTAGCTTCATACCAGCTGAATGGAAAACAGCCACTTATTTACTTGCACAAAGGTGGTGCTTCCACTGACCCTAGGAACTACAGACCTATTAGCATGACTAGCCTTATCTGCAAGGCTATGGACCGAAGCATCATGGAATTTATCAACAAAGATATAGGTAATCTACAAACACTTGACCCTACTCAGTTTGGATTTGTCAAGGAGACATCATGCCTGTTAAACCTGGTTGACTTCTTCGAGACAGTCATCAAGCTTCTGGATGATGAGAAATCTGTGCATACAGCCTACCTGGACTTAGCCAAGGCATTTGACAAGATCCCAGACTCATGCATTATTTACAAACTCATCCAACTAGGCATAGGTTCAAAGGTAGGTACTAGGCTATCAGCCCAAGGGCCTACATAAGCCTAGCCAACAAGGTTCCCTGGCTTACGCCACCCAAGAAAGTTATTTTCCTGTGCCACTGTGGAGCAGAGATACAGAAGTGATCCCCGGGGTGTATTTCCTATTTCCCATCCACTCATCAAAATTTTTCTTGAAGAGTGCTAATGAAGAACTTTGCTTGACATAGATGGGTAGCCTGTTCCACAGTATGGGAAGTCTTGGGACAGGAATCTATCCCTCTAGCATGTCCTGTTTATTGTGGTGACAACGTTTAGGTCCCTAGAGCATGTAGCTCAGAGGGATTCGGATTTATTTAGGTGTAGCATGTCCAACAGCTCTGGGTTTGACATAGCTTTATATGTTAGGCAGAGATCACCTTGGAGTAGGCAATATGCTATGAGTAAAGCTGGAGTTTTTTGAGGCGGTCAGTGTAGGGCATTTGTTTGAAGCCAGTAATCCTCTTTGTGAGGTACTTCTGTGGCCTTTTAAGCTGCTGCAGATGTCTTGTGAGGTACATTCCAAAAGGGGCGTTGTACTCTATAATGGGTCTAATGAGTGTTGAGTAGAGGGGAACAATGATTTTCCTGGATGAGAACCCTTTTATGATGAGGTGTGCCATGTAGAAGGACTTCCTGACTACTGTGGTGATGTGACTATCAAAGGAGAGACTACTGTCCACCTGGGTCCCAAGGTCTCATCACACATTCGGTGTTAAGTAGATTGCTGCCTATGTGGTAGTTCATGGGTACAGAGTTTTAACCAAAGGAGATGGCACTGCACTTTTTGGCATTGAGCTTGAGGCCATGGCTCTGACACCAGGCATCTGTCTCAGTGAGGCCCTTCTGTAGGATGTCCACATCATTTGGGGACTTGACTATGGCTCCTAGTTTGCAGTCATCTGCGAACTTCATTAGCCAGAGGCTTTCTGTGTTGGCCTGTACTTCAGAGAAGTAGATACCAAACAGGAGAGGTCCCAGGACAGAACCCTGTGGTACTCCACTTGTCACTGCTTTGAGGTCAGATTTGGAGTCTGCAACTTTTACAGTGTGGGTTCTGTCAGTGAGCCAGTTGGCAACCCATATTGTGATGTAGGGATTTATACCTAGTTTAGTGAGTTTAGCTAGAATTCCAAAATGGGGGATGGTGTTGAAAGCCTTGGTGAGGTCAAGACAGGCTGTGTGAACCACCTTACCCTCATCTATGGCTTTGGTGACTGCCTCAAAGAAGTCAATCAGGTTCAGGAGGCATGATCTGCCTTTCACAAACCCGAACTCGGTGGGATCCAGAGTTTGGAGGTTACCAATGTCTTTGTTTATGAGTTCCATGATGATATGTTCCATGGCCTTGCAGACCAGGCTCATCAGGCTAATAGGTCAATAGTTCCCAGGATCAGTGGTGGCTCCCCCTTTGTGGAGTGGGATAGCTGTTGCTGTGCGCCATTCAGTGGGCACAAAGCCTGATGCGAGGCTATTATTGAACATGGTGCTTAAGTGGGGAGCCAGTTTGTTCTGAAGTTTATGTAAAACACAGCTTGGGATGTTGTCCGGTCCCATGGATGTTGTGTTTTTGGCTTTAGAGAGTGCAACTTTTACCTGCATAGTTGTGATTACAGGGACTCTGCATTCTTCCTGTAAAGATATGGGCCCTTTAGGGGGGAGGGGGGTAAAGTTAGCACTGAACCTATCTGCCAGGTTGTTGGCAATATCAGTTGGTTCTGTAATTTTCATGCCATTGTGCTATAACTCAGAGCAGATCTGGGTGTTGCCATTAAGATTCTTGACATAGCTATAGAATGCTTTGTGATTGTCCTTAGAATTAGTGGTGATTTCGTTTTCATAGCTAGCTTTGTAGGATCTTATAAGGGTTCTCAGCTTCTTACTCAGGCTGACCAGGGAGCTCCTCCACTCATGGGATTTTACTCTCTTTTGCAACAGTTTCTTCCTTCTGTTTCACAGTTTGTTTATGGCAGGGGACCACCAGATTGGCTTCCTTTTTTTTGGAGGATAGCGTCTTTGTTCTGTTTGGGATAGCACGATCTATGCACTCATGTAAGTGCTTATAGAGTGCATTTGTGTAGGATTCAGCAGTTGAAACTGTATTGTCCACATGCATGGGTGTCGTGAAGTTCACCATTTCTGTCTTAAGAAGCATGAAGTTGGCTTTGGAGAAATTTTTTTACAGTGGTTTTCTTAATGGGGGGTGGGGGGGCAGGATGTGGATATCAATGGTGATTAGCTTATGGACGGATCGGACCAACGAGGAGATGACTTCAGGTGTGGAACACCGGTCACTCATGTTGGTAATGTCTAGGTCTAGGATATTGTTGCCCCTGGTGGGGGTGTGGATAAGTTGATAGAGGGCATTGGAGTTTATGAATTCCAGAAAGCGTTGAGCTAAGGAGTTGGTACACTATTAGTTTTCCCAGTCAATGGTGGGGTAGTTGAAGTCGCCCATTATTAGGGTGTTTGGTTGAACCCTAATATTTTCCAGTACATCAAGAAAAGAGGAGTGGGAATCGTGGGGGATTTGTAGCCAGCTACAATTTGGATTGCAGTTTTGCCCAGAGTTAGTTGCACTTGGATAACCTCGGATGCATTATGCTGAGCAACTAGCCTGGAGGTGTGGATATCCTTAATGAATATGGACACACCTCCACCTTTGGTGTTTTGGTCCAGGTTACATGGCCAAAAAGTTATAGCCTGGTAGTGCAGGGGTGCTCTCTGGAGCCTTGAACCAGGTCTCAATCACTGCACAGATATTGATGTTCTCCATTTTAAGGAGTGCCTAGAGTGAGTGCATTTTGAGATTTAGACTTCTAGCACCGAGTAGCATTACCCTCAGTTTTTGCTTGCCTGTTCCTGTTACGGTGGTGAATTTGTTATTTGAACCTTGCCTAAAAAAGGCACTATAGGGGCAGCAAGAGCCTTATCCAGTATCCGGAATCCCAGGGGTGACAGGTACAGGCCATCTGTGGCAAAGCATCGTGGTCTGTCGACCATGTCATCCCAAGCAGACAGATACTGGATCCCCTTAGAATGACACCAGAAGCTTAGCCAATTGTTGAACTCAATCATTTTGTCCTTGTACTGCGGTATCATTCTGGGTGATGGCAGAATGCTACCAAGGGCTAGGGTCATACCTGCCTGGGCTACAAGATTGGAGAGCTCTTCCATGTCTCTTTTCATGTAGTCCAGGGAGGTACATCTCAGGTCATTCACACCAACATAGACAATGACAGAGTCATATTTGTACTTGTTGTGGAGTGACCTGAGTGCATGGGTTATGTGGCGGCTCCTGGCACCTGACAGGCAGCTGACAGTAACCTTCTCCTTGTTTAGCCTGGTGAGTGGGACATCAGTGTGCCTGACTATAGAGTCACCTATGAATAGTGTGTTGGGTACGTTGTTTTGCCTTATTGGCTGTGGTTGAGTGGCACACTGAGTCTGTGGGCTGTGTGTCATTTGGGTTGTTTGGGGGATGGAGGTTGCTTGCGTTTCTGCTTTGGAGGTCTCTGTTGCTTAGACAGATTATTATTGAGAGCCTCCGCGAATGTTTTTGTGTTACTATGTGTGGATTTTGGTGGTGTAGATTTAGTGAGACAATGTGATGACTGTGGTGTGATGCAAATGTTTACCTTCTCCTCATGACTGTCAAGTTCAGTCTTGGCTGGAGAGAGCTTTACCTCCAGTTTGGCTAGATAAGTGCATCTCTCACAGGTTGTAGTGTTGGGTGGGAGGAGGAGAGGATTGTCTGTGTACATGAGGCAATTTCTACATTGCCTCAAGATGCCCAGATTCATCAGACAGACAGGAAAGAGCACTGGGAGCTGACCCTTGGACATGCCTGAATAAAAAAAATATTTTCCTCTAGATAAGTGAGGAAAGTGAATACAAGAGCTGTTTTTCTCTAAGCAAGTGAGAAAAGTAAGTACAAAAACTGTTTTCCTCTAGGTAATGAGGAAGGTTGAGTGCTATAGTAATTAGTAGCTTATTTAGTGCTTACAAGTTCTGAACAAGTGCTGAGCACAAATAAGCAAATTTAAGTGCTAAAACTAAGAATCTGTATCTGCACTAGATGAGTTACAGGACAGAAACAAGTTGAGAGAGATGGAAGAGATTGCCCAAACGGCCAATAACTACAATTTCTGGGCCAGAACCACTCCTTATGTGGTAGACAGGTTACCTAGTGCTTACCACTCCCACTGATAAGCTAGAAGGCTTCCCTCCAACACAGAAAGGCTTTGGGGGGATCAGAAGCTTACATACAGTCCTGGATACTGGAACACTAGTTACAGGAAAGGTAGGAAACAGGCTTACAGTTTTTTTTTTTGTTTTGTTTTTTTACAGAAAAATAGTAAAAACAATTCACATGCAGTGCAAGCTAGCACACTTGAGTATCTAGCAATATTAGACCAAACACAGTTTAAAAAATGCAATTAAATTAAAAAGGACTAAAAGCAAGTGCAGAAAGAGTTTATTAGGTAGAATGTGGTAAAGAGATGGGACTGGGGGAGTGTCCCAGATCAAATCTACAGTGGGGCGGGCAACTGCAAAAGCCACCAAATTTTAACTACAAGCCAAAAATAGGGAGGGTGCCCAACAAAAACCAAAAAATATATACTCAGCTCGGTATATTTGCAGATAGATTGGAAAGCAGTCTCTCAGAACACAGGTTCCAGCAATTAAATGCAGGCTGTTACTAACAGGTCTAATTTTATGCAAGTGATCCTTGAGTTAAGATAATACACAAGCTGTAAAAAACAGTTATACCAACTGAAGACACGGCAGAAAATAGGGGGTGGGGTGGGGAAAACAGTTTCAACAGAGATCTAAGCAACAACTAACAGTACAAACTCTAAACCCAAAAAAATATACTCACCTCTGTACATTTGCAGATAGATTGGAAAGCAGTCTCTCAGAACACAGGTTCCAACAATTAAATGAATCAACCCTAATATTGTTAGATGGGTCATTAACTGGCTCACTGATAGAACTCATATAGTCAAAATAGGGGAATCAAACTCCAACAGCAAACCTGTAACCAGTGGTGTTCCACAGGGATTGGTCCTGGGAACTCTACTGCTTGGAAACTATTTCTTCGAAATACAAACAAAAACTAAAGGACTGTGGCTGACAAAGTTTGCTGATGGGAGGGTCACAGAGTCTCCAAATTATGTCAACATCCTACAAGAGGGTCTTACACAAATAAATGACTGATTCCAAAGTTATAGCCTTAAACTCAATGCAAAAAATGTATCATTATTCCTTTCAGTAAAAGCAATGTTCCTGCTAACTACACATCGATAGCAACACCTTAAGTATGCACTCGGTGGTGAGAGACTTTGGCACACAGTTTGACAGTAACCTTAGGGCATTGTACATTGCTTACTTCATAGGGCATTGCCTCCAGAAAAAAAAAATAAGTTATAACCTCCATGTACTCTTCCCTCATCAGGCCAATAATTGAGTACAAAACCCCATTGGTATGTACCTTTCTAACCACCTGCAGCAACTGCAGAAACCACAAAGGTTCTTCACAAGGAAAATTCAAGGACTTCAGCATCTGTCCTATGGAAATTGTCTGAAATCAATTTCACTTTATTCTGTTTCATACAGACTACTCAGAGGTGAAATTTCTAACCCTGCACTACTGGAAATGCTGCATATCCATAAGTCGAATGGTACACGGGTTTACTTGCTCTAAAGACCTTAACTTGGTATGTGACATTAATAAACCTGCTAGAGGGACAGATTTGTCTCCTAGAGGTCACCACACCTTTGGAACAGACTCCCACTTCATGTCAAACAAAGCACCTCATCGGCCCTCTTCAAATGCAATCTGGACAATTGGATGGGTGACCGAAAATTCACCCCGAGGGTGCCACCTGTGTCCACCTTTGACAGGGGCAATAGATGATGATCGTGGAAATATGGGCAAGAACTTGGGTAGGCTTGTAAGGGGCCTAGGGCTGTTAGCCTAGTAACTTCCTATGATCCTATAATAAATGGTAATCCTGTGGAAGTTTGGAAGCTAGATGGAAAAAAACTGATAAAGATCTGGAAGGGTTTACAGTATCTTAAGAGGAGGAGAAGTACCATCGTCCTGGAAGAAAGCAGTGGTGGCTGTAATACCTAAAAAGGGTAAAGATCTATCAGATCCAGCTTCATACAGGCCCATTTCAATAGTAAACCATGATTATAAAGTGTTCTTGCCTACAAATGGCTAAAAGAATGGTAAATGTAATGCCAAAACCGATATATATGGATCAATGTGGTTTTGTGGAAGGGAGGCAAATATTTTACAATATTAACAGAACACTGATGATCCAGAGGGAATCAGAATGTAAGAAAATACCATTGTTTTTGGTGAGTCTTGATGCAGAGAAAGCATTTGACAGAGTATGCTGGGACTTTATTAGTAGGGCAATGGAAGCATTTGTATTTCCCGAAAAAAACATACGGTTGATTAAGAGAATATATGAGGGATCGGAGGTGAAAACTAAAATGGGTGGGGTCCTCTCTGATAAATTCTGCTTGAGCAGAGGAAAGAGGCAGAGGTGTCCTCTTTCCCCTTTATTATTCGCATTATATTCAGAACCACTGGCACAGAAAAAAAGGGACTCAGAAATTCAAGGATATAATTGGCATGGTAGTCAAGAAAAGCTGGCTTTATTTGCAGATATTAATTTGTACCTGACAAAATAAAAAAAAAGACCTTACAGTGTTTTGAAACATTTTGAGACAGTTTCATGTCTTTTCGGGATACAAAATTAATGAAGCTAAAACAAAGCCAGTAGCAGTAAATTATGTACCTACACATGAACTGGTTCAGGAAACCCATAGTTATGGGGACATGATAAAATTAAGAGTATGGCTTAAAAATTATTCTAGTCTGGGAGCTAAGGATATGTGGGAAGAGACTAAAAGGTTGATACAAAAATTGAGAAAATGGAAGCTTTGTTATATGGATATGGATAGTAAGACAAAGGCCGTTCATAGGTTCATAGATTGGTACAAGGCTATCAGCCCTAGGGCCTATACAAGCCTAGCCATAACAATTCCCTGGCTATTTCTTCCCACACTATTTACTTCCCTGGACCCCTGTCTAGCAGGGCGACTGACGTTATCCCTGGGGTGAATTTCCTTTCTTCCATCCAATCGTCAAGGCTCCTTTTGAAGAGGGCCAAAGAGGCACTCTGCTTGACATGTATGGGCAATCTATTCCAGAGTCTGGGGAGTCTCTGGGTCAGGTACCTATCCCTCCAGTATGTTTTGTTTATTATGATGACAAGGTTTAGATCCCTGGAGCGTGTGACGCTGAGGGATTGAGCTTTCTTTAAGTGTAGCATGTCCAACAGCTCTGGGTTTGACATGGCCTTGTATGTTAAGCAGAGATCGCCTCTGAGTAGATGATATGCGACACAGTATAGCTGGAGTTTTTTAAGGTGGTCAGCGTAGGGCATCTGCTTTAGGCCTGTGATTCTTTTAGTGAGGTATTTCTGCGGCCTTTCCAGTTGTTGCAGATGTCTTGAGAGGTACATACCAAATGGGGCGTAGTATTCTATAATGGGTCTAATGAGGGATGAGTACAGTGGGACAATTACCTCCTTTTTTCTGGATGAAAAGCCCTTAGTGATAAGGTGTGCCACATAGGATTTTCTGACTGTTGTGGTGATGTGGTTATCGAAGGTGAGACCACTGTCCACCTGTGTCCCTAAGTCTCTTATCACACTTTTGGTGTTTAGTGTACTGCCACCTATATGGTAATTCACAGATACATGTTTTTTCCCAAATGGGATAACTATATATTTCTTAGCATTGAGCTTGAGCCCATGGCTCTGGCACCAAGCATCTGTTTCTGTAAGGCTCTTTTGTAGAGTATCCACATCATTTGGAGATTCAATAATGGCTCCCAGTTTGCAGTCATCTGCGAACTTTGTTAGCCAGAGTTCCTTAGTGTTGGCCTGTACTTCAGAGAAATAGATGCCAGACAAGAACGATCCCAGGACTGAACCCCGAGGTACTCCACTTGTCACTTGTCTGGAGCTGGATTTAGAGTCGGCTACTTTTACAGTGTGGGTTCCATTAGTAAGCCAGTTAGCAACCCATTGGGTGACGTAGGGATTAATGCCCAGCTTAGTAAGTTTATCTATGATTCCAGAGTGGGGGATGGTGCCTTGGCAAGGTCTAGATAGGCTGTGTGGACCACCCTACCCTTGTCCATGGCTCTGGAGATTGATTCAAAGAAGTCAATCAGGTTCAGGAGACAAGAACGGCCCTTCACGAACACAAACTGGGTGGGGTCCAGTGTTTGAAGGTTGCCAATGTCTTTGTTTATAAGTTCCATGATAATACGCTCCATGGCCTTGCAGATAAGGCTCGTCAGACTGATGGGACGGTAGTTTCCGGGATCCAAGGTGGATCTCCCATTGTGGAGTGGGATAACTGTAGCTCTGCGCCACTCAGTGGGCACGAAACCTGAAGTGAGGCTATCATTAAACATGACACTTAGGTGAGGTGCCAGTTCATATTGTAGTTCATGTAGTACACAGTCCGGTAGATGCTGTATTCTTAGCTTTGTTAAAATGTTTTAGAGCCTTTCGTCTTATACACAGGTAAGGCATATTTTTTTTTTTAATCAACCAGAGGAGAAGTTGTTAGTAGCAATTAAAGAGCTGAAGGACATTGCCTGGGAGGGGAAGACAGTAAGAGTCAAGTGGGATAATCTAATTCTTCTAGTAGAACAGGGATTACCCAATTTGAATGGGTATTTCAGAGCTACACAGTTAAGATTCCTATACATAGCATGGGTCTAATAGCATGGGTCTATATTAGAACACCGAAGTCTTAAAACTTTGAATGTTCTAATATCGACCCCTATTCAGCAAACGCATAAATATCGAGCATGCAGAATAGCAAATTTTTTCCCAGGGAAAAAAATTTGCTGCTCCGAAACATATACACACACACAACACAAGCATACCAAAAAAACAGCAATCCACACACATACACTTAAAATCCTACATCTAACCCTATACCAAACTGTACATACACTTATCTAACCCAAACCCCAACCCTAAGGTCCGTCACTATCGCACACTCACCCGCACCTTAACTCACCTACCCCGCCCTAACCCTAACGTCCGTCACAATCGCACACTTACCTGACCCGCACCCTAACTCACCTGATCTGCACCCTAACCCTAACTCACCTAACCCGCGCCCTAACCGTCACGTCCACACAATCGCACACTTACCTGAACCCAACCCGTAACTTTCCACCACAGTGCTGAAAATAGAGAAGTGACAGTAATGGCCAACCGAATTCTTTCCCTAGGAAAAAATTTGGTGTCCTGCAGCTTTGCTATTTTCAGCATTCGCTGAATAGGGGTCGATATTCTAACATTCAAAGTTTTAAGACTTTGGTGTTCTAATATAGACCCCATAGAACAAGAAGAAAACTTAATTCAAAGTGGAAAGGGATGATGATGATGATGATGAAATACAAGGGAAGCTCAAGAAATAAGGAGAGACTGGGATTTTGGATGCAGGCCTTTAAGGAGAATAACAATCATACAGACTATTCTAGCTATAAAATAGCAGAAGGTATCCGAAGAACTAAGCCAACACAGGAGTGGAGAATGGAGATTCTGCCAACAGGGATAACTGCAATTAGGGCCACAGACAGTAGGCAAGAGGGGCCTGGAATTTATTGGAGAAAATTGGCAAAGGAACCAAGTATTGTGAACAAATAACTAGAGAGGGAAATATAACAGAATGGGATGACACCAAGATTTTATTTGGAGTTCGGGTTAGGGATTGCATTCCCTATCAGGGATTGATAGAGTATAGGCAAAGAGAAAGAAACGGGGTTGTAAATGAAAGACCAGCACTGATACAGTTTTTAATAGAATCTAGAACAGAAGCTGCCATTAAAAAAGGAATACAGTAGAGAGTCAATTATCTGAATGCAGCCTTCCAAAGTTTTGGGGTAGAAAAAATCATAACGTCTGAATATGTAAACATTACACATATTTGCTTGTGCGTGTTTTTTGAGCTTGTAGCCCACTCATGTGTGAAAAATATTCTTTATTGTCCACTGGAATTGCTAAATGGTTGAAAAATGTATTCCCTGCATGCAGAAAAAACAAGATTTTAGAAGTTCTTTTATCTAGTTCAAAGTATGTTTGATTATTCAGTTTGATTATCTAAACTACCCTAGGTCCCAATTAGTTTGGATAATCAACTCTCTACTGTAATTAGTAGTGCACACAAAATATTGCATGATAACTGTGATGCCCATTACTGCTGCCAATATCCAATGTGCACCATTATGTGTCATTCCCACGCTGGGCCAGTAATCAAGGAGCCTGAATCCTCACCAATGACACTGGAGATGGACATGCACTTGGAATACAAATAGATACACTCGGTATTTCCAGATGCAGACCTCTCTGCATCCACTACAACTTCCCTTAAGAGCACATAGGGAACACACACAGTCTGGGGTCTGGATGTCTCTATATCTGTCTCCCACCAGATCCCCTAGGAGACTCCCCACTGGTACAGCTGTACGTTTAGGTCCTCAGCTGAGTGTCCAAGCCAAGTCCTTCAGCACTTTTTCTATAAACCCAGTGCTTTGTGTCCCTGCCCCAAGTAGCTAACACACACACACACACACACAGACAGGCACACACAGACAGACAGACAGACACCTACCTGGGAATGGCTGGCACAGGTCTACTAGCTACACCCTCTTCTACCCAGATGATAAAGTAGATTCACTGCCACCAGACACTCCACAATCAGCTACTCTAAGGCCCTTAACAAAGGGTGTCCAATTATACTGTGCAATATTAATACTAATACAAATAGTAGTAGTTCACCAAGACGGCTAGGCCTTCTGCAGTGGCCCACACAGTGTCACCAAATAAATATAAGTACACTCAAAGGTTAATACTTCAATTAATAAAAGTACATTAAAATACTGAATATGTATTTACAGTAAACCACAGAGCTCAAATCACAGGAAATACTGAAGAACATAGAAGGACAAACTACGACAAATAAAGAAAAAAAATAAGTTATGTACTCACCATAACGTTCCATCTGAGTAGGTACTTCATTTGCTCTGCAACCTGTGGTATCGGATCCAACTTCGGATCTGAGCCGGCAGCTTTCCTAGCTCCTCCCCCGTACCCATAATCCCCTGCTACCAACCATATTACCTCAGATCGTTTTTTTTGCCTCACCAACCTGGTAACACGAAAAATCAACTGTAAAGGTGATCAGAAAATCTCAAAAGGTTCGGGGGATGGCCGGGGGGTCGGTTGCAGACAAATGAAGTTCCTACTCAGATGGAACGTTATGGTGAGTACATAACTTCTTTATCTGAAGTAGTTACTTCATTTGCTCTGCAACCTGTGGGACAGAGTCCCCAGCTACCTTATAAGAACCTGGGTAGTCCTTACTGAAGGATATTCTGAAGCACCACGGAGCCAAAAGAAGCCCTACTTCTCTAAATCACATCTAGTTTATAATGAGAAATGAACGTATGAGAAAAGGACCAAGTAGCTGCTGAACATATGTCGTCCACTGGAACCCTAGTCCAAAAGGCTGTTGAGGTGGCTACAGATCTTGTAGAATGAGCATGGATACTAACCGGGGCTGGTTTGCCAGACGATATGTACCCCTGAATAATACACTGATGGATCCAATTTGCTACAGTCACTTTGGAAATGGCTTTGCCCATGGCTGATTTTGCATAAGAGACAAACAACTGGTCTGACTTATGTAAACTCTCTAGTCCTATGCAAGTAGAAACGCAGCTGTCTGTGTACATCCAATTTGTGTAATGTGTATTCTCCCTTGTTCTGAAATGTTGGAAAAAACACTGGTAGATTTATCGATTGATTTATATTTGCTTCTGAAGCAACCTTAGGCAAGAAAGACGGGTTAGTCCTGAGAGACACTCTATCTTTGTGAAAGATAAGGTAAGGAGGTTTCATACACAAGGCTTGCAATTCTGTAACCCTTTTGGCTGAAATAATAGCCACTAAGAAGGCCATTTTCCATGACAAGAACTTCAACGGAATCAAGGCTGCAGGTTCGAAAGGTGGACTCGTCAAGGCTTGCAAGACTAAGAGATCCCATGGGGGAACCACAGACTTTATCGGTGGATTTAAAAGAAAGATGCCTCGTAAGAAGGTTTTGCACAACTTTGTAGATGCTAAGGAACCTATACCGTCACCCACATGAAAATGGGAGGTGGCCGCCAATTGCACCTTAACCGTAGAAGCACTTGCTCCCTGCCGAAAAATCAATGAGAGGAAGTCCAGAATGGTCGGAATAGGGACAGTAAATGGGTCCAAGCCCTTGTCTTTGGCCCAAATGGAAAAACGTTTCCATTTACTGTTGTAAAGTTTTCTGGTAGACAGCTTATGAGCCGCAACCAGTATGGCCTTAATGGGAGATGAGATACCGGGAGTCCTAGCCATTAATGGAACTGGATCAGCCAAGCTGCAAGCTTGAGGTTGACCAGGTTCAGGGTTGGGGCAACCCATGGGATGTGAGATCAGTTCTGGACTGGGATCCAGAATCCACAGAGGAGCCACACTGTGAGACCGCAGAAAAGGGAACCAGATCTGTTGAGGCCAGAATGGGGCTATGAGGATAACTCTGCTTCCCAACCGACAGGCTTTCTGAATGAATTTCATCATGAGTGGAAGGGGGGGATAAGCATAAAGGAGCCCAGGAGGCCAAGCATGGACTAGAGCATCTCTGGGGGTCTCTCCTCTCAGGGGAATTATTGCAAAGTACTCGCTGCATTTTGTGTTTAAAGGAGAAGCAAAAAGATCGCAGCAAGGCCGACCCCATTTGTGGAAGATCTGCTTCGCAACAGATGGATTCAGAGACCACTCGTACGGAGTGAGAAGCACCCGACAGCTTGTCCACTAATATGTTGGACCGTCCCGGGATGTGCGTTGCTACCAGAAAAAGGTTGGTGGAGATCGCCCATTCCCAAACTCTCATGGCCTCTTGACACAGGGGATAGGATCTGGTTCCTCCCAGTTTGTTTATATACCAGACTACAGACATGTTGTCTGTCTGGATCGCAATAGTCCCTAGGGGAAGAAGGTCGTGGAGAGCTTGCAACGCCAAAAGCACTGCCCTCATCTCTAGGACATTGATATGCAATGTGGTCTCTAAGGAAGTCCACGTGCCTTGAACGGATCTGCCTGAACAATGCCCCCCCACCCGAGGCGAGAAGCGTCCGTGGTCAACGTGGCTTTGACCGGGGGAATCACGAAAGGCCTCCCTTCTCTGAGTTCCCGCGCATGTAACCACCAAAGAAGAGAGTCCCTGCAAACTCTGCTCAGCGGTATCGGCGTGTTCAATGGGTGGAACAAGAGGGACCATTGGACTTGAAGGGTCCATTGTAATATTCGCATTCGCAGATGGGCATGGAGGGAAAGACCGATCGCTGCTGACATAGACCCCAGTGCCCTCAGGACTAACTCCGCTGGAGGAGTAGGACTCCGGAGAAGGGCTAACACCTGATAAGATAAGCTGTTCAGTCTGACTGATGTTAGAGTAGCTCGGGAGATTCGAGTATCCAACCTGGCCCCTATGAATTCCAGGGCTTGAGTGGGGCACAGGCAGGACTTCTGCCGGTTTACTGAAATGCCTAGGTTGTGGGCTACAGTCAGTGCGTAATCTCTCGCCACAGAGAGCTGATGCCTGTTGGTCACGGTAAGGAACCAGTCTAAGTACGGGAAGACCTGAATGCCCTGAAGTCTCAGGTGGGCTGCAACTACCGCCATGACCTTGGTGAACACTCTGGGGGCTGAGGTGAGGCCGAATGGAAGAACCCTGAATTGATAATACTGGCTCCGAGCCGAAAGCGGAGAAACCTCCTGGATCGTCTGTCCATCAAGATGTGGTAGTACGCATCCTTGAGGTCTAAGGAGCACATCCAGTCATTCTCCTGCAGAAGGGGGAGAATAGATTGAAGAGTGACCATCTGGAACTTTTCCTTGGGTATGAACAGGTTCAGAGCGGAAAGGTCTAAGATGGGTCTGAGGTCCCCGGTTTTCTTTGGCACCAAAAAGAACCTTGAGTAATAGCCCAATCCGGACTGATTTGGGGGGACGGGCTGGATGGCTCTTTTTCTTAGCAGCTTCAAAATCTCTGAAGCCGCTGCCTCCCTCTGATCGGGTGGGACATCGGGGAGGCGTCTGGTTTTGGGGGGAAGATTTAGGAATGGAATGAAATAACCTCTGGAAATGATACGGAGCACTCATCGATCCATTGTAAGGGACTCCAAGTTTGACAGGTGCTCTGTCAACCGCCCCCGCGACTGCCTCCAGAGAGGGACAGTCGGGCAAGCCTTCAGGGCTGTTGTGTGGGTCTGTCCGAGAAAGGTTCTCTAGACCCGAAATTACGCGGCCCCCCTCTGCCTCTGGGCTGGTGTCCACCTTGTCCTCCTCTGCCTCTAGAGGATGAGTGGTCCGCAGCTGGATGGGATTGCTGAGACTTGCGGAACCACAGCTTCTTTTGTCCCCTCCGATTCCTGGAGAAGGATCTTTGGGGACTAGAGAAGCGGACTCCGAAGGCAGACAGCGTCTTCCCGTCCTTTTCACTTTGGACCAGCATATCGCGAACGGTCTTGCCGAAAAGAGCAGAACCGTCAAAGGGGGCGTTCACGAAGGACGCCTTGAAGGGATCCGTGAAGTCGCAAAGACAGAGCCAGGTGTGACGTCGTAAGATGACCCCTGCTCCGCTGGCTCTAGCGGCTCCCTCCGAAGCATGGCAGAGGAGCCACAAAGAAGTATTAGAGATGGATTTCAGAGTGGCCATTCGTGTCGTAAACACATTCCTGTCTCCGACCGACATGGACTCCGGGGGGGCTGCAGCGTATTCCTTGATCAAGTCTCGCTGTAGCCTGATGGTATGTGCCATATAGTTCAGCGCCCTTATGGAAAAGGTCACTGAAGCAAACATCCACTTCCCAATCCGGTCCAACACTCGAGATTCTTTACCTGGCGGGTGGACCAAAGAACTCTCCTGAGCAAGTTCTTTCTTGTTGGCCGCCGCCACCAACATGGCATCAACAGGGGTTCCTTTGGCCCATGACTGTCTATCTGTGGGGGAACTTAGTACTTTATCGGGATGCCTAGGGATTGGCTCCATGGTGTCGGGCTCCTTCCACGCCCTGGTGGTAATTAAGTCCACCAGGGGGTCGGCTGGAGGGGACACCTAGGAGGTAGATGGGCCTGACTCAAACACCTCCAGGAACACAGATTCATCAAGGGAAGATTTTTGGGCAGACCACCCCCCTCTAATACGCAACATTTCCATGATGTCTCCAAAGGAGACATCTTCAGGGGGTGACCTTGGGGAACCCTCTCTATCATTTAAGTCCGTGTCAGTGGTAATGGACTCGGGGGAGTCCAGGTGCCTCCCTTTAAACCGATGTTTCCGAGGAACCTCCTCGGTGGGGCTATCCGAAGAGGGCTCGTCCACAGGTTGTTGTTCCTCCACGGGAACTAGCTGGAGGGCTTGGGCAGGCTGTCCCAATGGTCAGATGATGGAAGACAGACCCTCACACAGTGGGGGTATGGGTGGATCCGAAGCCCGAACCGGGGACCTGGAGGACCTCGACAGTACCCTCTCCACTACCTCAAAAGCAGAAGGAGAATCACACTCGCCAGCCTCTGAGAGCAATCTTCTCGGCTCCGAGGAAGGGATCGGGGTCGGAGCCAATGCAGTCGGCACCGACAGAGAGGTGCGCTCCGAAGACACAACAACTCCTTCGGATCCGACAAGCTCGAGGGCATAGTCGGCGTCGTAGAGACCAGCACTATCAGTGCCGACAAATCCCTGGGTCCAAAGGGGCCCGGATCCGATAACCCCAAGACCCGAAAATGAGTCGGAGAAGGAGTGATCGGGGCAAACATGGGGGCCGCACTTCCCCCCGGGGGGGGGCAAGAGCACCCCCATCTGCATTTGGGTCTGTAAGAACAGACGCATCATCCGATCCATATCCGCTTCGGAGATGCTTCTGGTTGACCTGGAAGAGGTAGTTGAGGCGGGCCGGGAGGGCCGCCTCAATGACCTCGAGGGAGACCGATCCTCCTCCTCCGGAGAGAAGCTAGGTGAACGGAGCCGAGAGGAGGAGGATCCGGAGACCTCCGAAGGAGACTTAGCTGCTTTAGCTGGCGTAGCCGAGGCGTGAGATTCAGCCCGCCTTTTATGGGATCTATGTCCCTCCTTATCCTTGTGCCTCTTCTCCTTAGCAGAAGAGGCACTAGTTTCCCCAGAGCTCAAACCCGAAGAGGGAGGTTGAGTCCCGGGTTGAGCTAAAGGAACAGAGGGCGCCGGGGCCGCCGAGGCAGCCGGAGCCCGAACGGGAGATTAACAAGAAGCTGACTCCTGGGGAAGCTTTCCCGCCAAGATCAGCTTGTTTTTCCTATCCCGAAGTGCCCGGAGGTTAAAGGCCGCACAGATCTGGCAGGCCTCTGAAAGATGGGCTGCCCCCAGGCACAAAACGCACTGAGTGTGGCCATCAGCTGGGGAAAGCTTGTGGCCACACCCAGTACATTTAGAAAAAATGTCCTTAGGCCCTTCCGACATCCTAGCACTCACACACACACCCAAACGCTAAGGAGGGAGGGGGAGTGACTAAAGAAAACTAATTAACTGTACCAAAGAAAAAATTTAAACTAGCACAAAAAGGGATAGAAAAGGGCTTAATACCACACACACATGATTTTTAAACTCTAGAAGAGGTTATAATCACAAACGATCTCACCCAGCCAGGAGCTCTTCAAAAAGGAAAGCTTCTTCAGCCGCGGCAAAAAACGATCTGAGGTAATATGGTTGGTAGCAGGGGATTATGGGGAGGAGCTAGGAGCTCGGATCTTGGAAAGCTGCCGGCTCGGATCCGAAGTCGGATCCGATACCACACGTTGCAGAGCAAATGAAGTAACTACTTCAGATCAATCTCTAAACTAAGCTTCAGTATATTTCTAACTGAAATCGAAAAGAATTTTACTGTTCCCTAGTTAAGTTACTTACTTGGGAAGGCAAGATGAAATACGTGAGCAGTCTTTCTAGTCAGGTCCCAAACAGAATACTCCATTATTCTGAGGTTACTCCCTGTAAAAATATAATATCAAGATGACTTGCAGAATGACCTCATCTGGTCACCTGACTCTAGGTTCCCACAATATCTCCTTTTTGACAGGACTTTAGCAGACTGCTACAATACACATTTAGAGCTTTTATGGCAATGCCTGGAGCCAGAAACATTTACAACACTTTGCCCCTTCTTTACAAAAGCGAATAGATAATGTCTGCTCCCAGACCTACCGGTTTCTGGGCCTACTCAGCACTGTGGGTGCCGTTTAATGATTTAACAGTTCATTTACAGTGCCCTTATTATTCTTAAAATAAAAATTGGATGGTTAACTACTGCTGTGCCATTGTCCTCTACTGAAACATATACATGCACATTTCTCTTCATTTCAGCAGGGTACACTATTGATACATTTTAACACAACTACACAAGCAGAGCTCACAAATACATTTTCAGCACAAGCATCTGTAGAGATCAGGTTGAGAAACTAATTACAAACAATTATTTATAAAATTCCAGCTAGCTGTGCTGGCACAAGTCTTAAATCTACTGCCCTACTTCTCCTTGGCATGGCTGGCAGTACCTCCTACTGTCACAATAACTATAAGAATCAATCACAGGAAGTTACAAAGGATTGGGAAGAGAGACAGGATAAGCAATTCACAGAGAAACAATGGGAGGATATATGCATGTCTCCCAAATATGCAACAAAATCTCAAAGATTTAGGATTTTTGCCTGGAAATGTTTACATAGATATTTTTATACCACAAGCAGACTCCAGAGAATTTTTCTTCAGGCAGACAGTAAATGTTGGAGGTGTGAAGGGGAAGAAAGAGGTAATTGGGAACATATTTTCTAGGAGTATGGTGAGCTGGCAGACTAAGGATTCCCTGCAGGATGCACTGTCGGAGATGTTGGGTGGACAGATTGGTCTGATGAGAGAGATGATTTTTCTGAGCTAGGATACAGAATTGGAACTGCCTAGACATGGTAAGGTCTTGCTGTGTCTAATGGTGGTTGCTAAAAAAGCAGTTACTACAAAATGGAAACCAAAATCTAAATCAGCTATACTGGAAGTAGTGAATACAGTAACAGAGATTAAACAACTGGAATTGAAATCTTTAGAAAAGGGCAGGAGCAAACTACATAGGAAAAAAATGGGAATTGTGGGAACAATACACACAAGGGAGAAATGAGATCTAAAAGGCGGCAGGACTTAAATGAACTATGTAACGTCTGAGTGAGAAAGATTGGGTAGATTATAAGACATGTATAATATTTGCAACTGGGAGTGTGTCAGTATGGTTTGTGATGTAAAATACTTGCAACTATGACTGTGCTGGTGTGGTTTGTTTTCATTTATATAAATGTACAATTGCCAAAAAAAAAGGCAAGAACTGAATTTATGTAATATTGTTTAGATTATATGACATATAGCAATATACGTGAAGTTTGTTTGTTATGTAATATAGTTTGATTACTTTCATATGAATGCACATTTGACTATGTCACAAGTGATAATTCAATAATGGTGTCTGAGAAAAAAATTACTTTCCATTATCTGACATTTCCTTATAAAAACCTGTACCCTAATCCATCTGGAACTGGGGTAGATTCTTCCTTACCTTCCTTTAAAGCACCCTCCAAGCCTCATCTTGATTCCCCCTTGCCCCATTTCTTCCACTGCTTCCGTTTATCTTCTTTACTTTCCATACACCCCCCCCAACATTCTTTTTTTTGCACATATGCGCATACAAATCAACTACAACCATAGTTTCCTCTTTATACTTTTAACCATTTTTTTTCTCTGTTTTCCCTCACCTCTCAATTCCTCACATAAAAATGGAGAAACTTCTTTTCTCCTTTAAACTTTTTTGTCTAAATGGCATCATTTCCATTTTTGTTATAATTATAGGATTTACTTTCTTCCTCTTCAAGATCCCCTTCTCCACATATTTTCACAAATGTATTTTGTGTAGATCACTTTTTCCTTCTTTCATTACTTGCCCTCTAATATTTTTTAAACTTTTCTTTATACATCTACCACATCATCAGACTTGCATAAAATGGCCTCATAGTCACACCATCCCCTCACAACTGCCCTTTTTTAAGACATTTCATTTCTGCAATTGTTTTATCAATCTTTTAAACCATTTTCTTTCTTTTATTACATTTTCATTCTCTTCTATTGTTACATCATGCCCCCATGATCTGAAAAACAACTTTTTCTCCAATTCCATCTTTCATCTCTCTCATGTCTTCTGAAAATTTAAAATCAATCTGCATTCTCCCCATTTATTTACTCTCTCATTTTGACATCATATTTTCCTTTTCGCCTTTCTTAAATTACAAGTTCTCATCACAAAATCAGCATATTTAGTATCACATAACTGAGTTCTCAAATATTTAATTTTCATTTGTGTATACATACACTACCACTAAACACTTTTGCCCCTTTTTTAAAAGAATAGTTTTTTAAAGAATCTCACGCACAAAACTCAGAAACACCACCATAATATCTACTATTTTAATCTAATTTTTGCTACTGCAATACTTGAGCATGTATCACTCCCTATACTACAGACCACTTTTCTTTTGCATATAAAATTCCTCCCTTTTCTTATGTGTGCATCTCAAGTCAAACAAATTACCTCTGCATCAATTTCTTCAAATCATTCAAGCACCATCATACTATCATCTCTCTTCATGCTAGTCACATTCATTGATGCTACACTTGTATTAACCTCCCCTTTTGTGTTTTTTTTCAGTCCCTCTTTCAGCCTTCTTTTCTTCCTCACCCTTATCCCAATACAACCCTTTTCTGACTCACAGCTTTCAACTACAACTACTTTTTTGGTTTTCAATAACCCAAAGCCATTTCCCTATCTCCATAACAGCTTCTTTTTCATTAATTAATTGCTGGACTTCTGCTGTGCCTTCGCCTTCTAATTCCTCACCCCTCCATACTTCCATCATTCTTTCCACCCTTTCTTTTCTTGCCTCTCATTTCCTCTCTTTTTTTCATTAAATGGGCAATCAACCCAAAAATGCTCTTCACTTCCACATTTCCTTTTAACAATTTTTTTCTGGAATGACCAAATTCCCCATACCTTCTTTTTGTACAATCTACGATTAAATTCATCACCACAAAAAAAAAAAAAAAAAAAAAAAAAAAAAAAGCTTTCAGCTGCCTCAGTACTTAAGCAAAATATTTTCTGAATTTAAAATAGCATAAACCTCCCATCCCTAGTCCATAAGTTTCTGTCATCCACAACGTAAATATTCTGCGCATCCTGACAAACTTGGAAAACAATTTACCACATTTTCTTCTATCTCAACCATTCTGAATTGTAACATTTTTTTAACTACAATTTAAGTTTTTGGTAAACAAACAACAGCCATTCCAAGAAGATATTTGCATAAGCAAAAAAAATTTTAGTGAATGTGAAATTGTGAAAGGAGAAATAATATACCTCAAAAACTTATTTTGCAGAAAGGTTCAGTTGCCATGTGAATAGTTCCTACGTGTTTTAATTGCCTAACATCAGATGACTTGAATCCTAAGGGCATAACAGTATTGCCTACAATAAAATACCTGTATTTGTTGTTCATCCTTTATTTCCTCCCATACCACAGAGTCCTTTATTTCCTCCCATACCACAGAGTCTGTTTCAGCTGCACCTGTGCAGTCTTTTCTTTCTGCAACCTTTCACCGGGAGCTGTTACTGCATAGGTTTTCTTCTGGTAACGCTACTCTCAGTTTCTCCATTTACCTCTTGCTGAAGCCCAACACAGAACATGCCATTAAAATCAGTTACTCCACAGGCCAGACATGCCCCCACTCCATCCACACCATCATTTACAGCAACCTTCTTACTTTCTGTCACCTCAACCCCATCAAACAAACATTTTGTGTATCACACTACACTTCAATGCATTGCTTCCAATTTCTCTGGTTCTCCTTCAGCCATCATTTTTAAGACAGTTACCAAGACCACCTGAAGCTTCAATATTAGTCTCCAAACCACAGTTTTCATTTTTAATAATTTTCCATTCTCTTCTTTTCATCACCACTCACAATCACCAGCTAGGATTAAGTGATGGTCAGTTACAATCCTCAGGCTCCACTTAGTAGCCACCTCACAAACAGTAGGAAGAAGTTTCCCAGTACCATGTCCAAATTTATCCTACTATAATGCCACCTTATGTCTCCCCTAAAAAGACCCTACCCCAGCATATGTGGGATTAATCCAGTCAAAAGACAAAAAAAGACAGATCGTAACAGTAATGCAAGATAACCTGACACAAAAACTCTGCCACAGCACCACCACTCAATCTGTCACTAGGCAGAAACTGAAACTTATTTTCTAAAAGTTAAAGAGGGCAATTTAGTGATGCTAGAAAAGCAATGGGATAAAGACAGCCACAGTACACGAGCCCTTAAAATAGCCTGAATAATCTAAAAAGTTAAACATCAGAGTAAGAGTGAGTGCCATACTTTCAGTACAAAGGATGGAAAGATTCTAATAAAGAATTTAAGGGAGAAGTGAGGTTTTCCTAAACCAGACTATCCATGCAGAACAGCTGTAGTGACCATGTGAAGCATATGGGTTTTATTCAAAAACTTTGTAAATTAGGAGACCACCGGGGGCAGATTTTTGTTCAAATGTAAATAGACTGTTTTTCATAGTTGAGCATATGCTGCAAGAAGTCAGTTAGATCTTTTATATTAAAATAAACAACAAACACTGGAGCAGCAGAGGAAGACACGAACCAGGAATAAGCGTAAAAAAACTTTACTCAACGCTTTTGTCTGAAAGACTTCAGAAATACAAATACACACACTTACTGCTCAAATATGACCTCATGACCCTCCTACAAAGTTAATTACATAATTGCTAATCAATACCTATAATTAATGCAATAAAACAGACAATTAATACAATTGAATGCAATTAATTTGTTTTAAAGACAAAAATAAAATACATACATTATTACTGACTTCCTATCCACAGTCTGTCAAAAAACACTTATTAATAAATTCATTTAGACCTGGGAAATTATCAGCCCCCAGTCTAAGTTGCCATAGTGATTCTTTTCTCTCCACTCTGTTTCTTATATTACCACCCCTTAAATCAACATTAATATGTTCCAGAACACTAAAGGTGATTTTTATAGGAACTGCAACCTACAGTGTTTAAATAAAGCATTCTTATCATCACTAGTTCTAATAGGCTGCCATGGTGGTGCAGCGGTTAGCGTTGCCGCCTCACAGCAAGAGGTTCTCCGGTTCGATTCCCAGCTGGGGTGCCTTCTGTGCGGAGTCTGCATGTCCTCCGTGTGGTCGCGTGGGTTTCCTCCCACATCCCAAAGACATGCTGTAGGTGGATTGGACACTCTAAATTGGCCCTAAGCATGAGTGTGTGTGTGCCTTCTGTGGAAGGTTGGGTGCCGGGCTAGCAACTCGACACCGTAAAAAAAAACCTCCACTGCCAATCATGAGTGGACAGGTGATCCGCTGTGGCGACCCCTAACCGGGAAAAGACGAAAGACGAAGATCATCACTAGTTCTAATAGCATAATAATGCTTTTTAATACATGTACTTAGGTTCCTAGTAGTCATACCTACATAAAATACAGTACAATCTGAACATAGAGCAATATATACTAGATTAGTGGAGTTACAATTAAATCTCCCTGGTATGCTAATGGTCCAATCTAGATGGGGTAAATTAATAAAAGGTCCTTCATGGATATATCTACAAACATTGCGGCAACAGCATTTAAACATGCCCCTAGGCTTGTTAGTTTCAGGCATAGGTAACAAAGTTTCGTTTTTCTCTAACGAACTCTTGATAGCATTAGATTTCTTATAAACAAAAATAGGTTTGTTACCTAGGACAGTAATTCACTATTACCAGAAATAATCTTCCAGTTATTAGTTACTACTTACCTGATTTTATTACTGTCCACTGACATGTTAATAATACATTTAGGTGCTATTGAAAATGTAGTAGAAACTGTAATAGAAACAGACTGACTTATAATATTCTTAACATAGAGCCCATTTATTAAAATGGGGGAAAATTCTAAATCTCTTCTATTTATAATGTCAGTACTAATTTCTTGGAGTAGAGACAACGGATACCCTCTGCATAAAAATAATCCACTGATGAAATTAATCTCTTCAATAAATAAACTATCATCAGTTGTCATGCAAGATGCCCTTATATACTGACCTTTAGGCACATTTCTTTTCATATATAAGGGATGGTTGCTACTAAAGTGTAAATAATTATTGACATAAGTGGCTTTTCTAAAAATACTACTAGAAAAACAATCAACAGAATTCCATTCCAAACATACATCAATGTAATTTACTTTATTACCATAACGACTTAAAGTGAATTTTAGAAAATTACAACTAGCATTTGAGTTAAAGTGGAATAATTGACTGATGGACCTTTCATAATGAAAAACAAATCTATATACCTACAGTACAATAATATATCAGAAAAGAGGCCAATAGTGGGTAAAATTTCTTTTCCCACCATGCCATTACAAAACCAGCAAAAGCTGGGGCTACTGTGGTCCCCATTGCTACGCCTCGAAGCTGTTTATAGCTCTTCTTGTTAAAAATAAAGAAATTGTTGTTCAATAGCAATTTTAATAGGGAGCAGCATATTCTTACAGTAGGTTCAGACCAATTAGTATATTTGGTGAGAAATTGAGAGACAAATTCTAACCCCTCTACTTGTGGAATACAAGTATATAAAGAAACTACATCAGCAGTTAAAATATAAAAAAAATCAGTTACTTCAGTGCTACAATCAAAACAGTGTTGATTAAATAACCTAATTTGTTCCAAGGAAGACCGAGAATCCTTAATTTCTGAACCACAGGATTTAATAATGTATCTAAGTATAACGATAATCCTTCTGTAATGCTGCCTAATGATGAGACGATGAGCCTAAATGGTGATTGGACATAGTATGAATTTTGGGTATACCAAATAGTATACCCAATCTGGGATAATCATTACCAAGAAAATCATAAATTTCAGCTGAAATCTCACCGTTCATCAAATGATCATAAAGAATATATTTTACAAATCTGTAACTTCTATCTATGAAGTTTCCATTCATTTCCATATATTCATGGTTATTACTTAAAAGATCTTCCATTGCTACAATATAGTCAGCAGTAGACATAACAACCAATCCACCTGCTTTCTCAGCCTTCATAAACCTGACACTATCTGTATGTTGCAGCTCATAAACAGCTTTCTTCTCTTCGCTATTTAAATTAAAATAAAACCTATAGGGTTTGCTACTTAACGCTGTTCTGATGTCTTTACTACAGAAAGCATCAAATACTTTCAGCGTATTGTGCAAAGCAAGGTTATAAATCGAAGGTTTTTTAAGAGTAGTAATGCAGGATACATTCACATCCTTAGTTAAATTTAACTTCCTAATATAAAGTTTTAGATTAAGCAAAGTATTTGCTAAATTAGCTCTGCTGCTTGGAACAAAGTTAAGTCCCAATTTAAGCAGCCATACGTGAGATTCAGACAAAACAAAGTTGGATAAATTGTATATTTTAATGTCACAACTCACGTTAGAATTCAGTCTAAAACCTGCATGGCCATGCATAGTTAGTTCCAAAAATGGCTCCGTCCACATCCTTGTTTCGCTAGTACGGTCACTGTCGTTCCCTTGCCATTTTTTGAAGTTTCTTTGGAGTTGTTAAAAGCAGATGAAACTGAATTTACCACTATGATGTTATTCTTCCGTGTTGTAGAGACATTAAAACCATTGCCGTTCTCCTGCTGACGTACAACATCTGATGTATTGGAAACAGTTGTAACAGTAGTAGCAGCAGTTTTTAAGGTGGAATACCCGATCTGGAGTAGGGATTTCATTTGTCAGCAACCTGTGGGTCTTGGATCCGATATCGGATCCGAGCCGGCAACTATTTATACAGCTATGGATCTGAGCTCCTAGCTCCTCCCCTCACCCATAATCCCCTGCCAACCCCAAATGACCTCAGATTTAGTTTGCCGCTCTAGAGTGTGTCAGCTGGAATTTGAGCTCCTGGTGATTTTTGAGATAAGTGTACATATTTTATCTCTTTAGCCACTTTTTTCTGTCAGTAATTAGTGTGTGTGTGTATTAGGCTTCCCTTTAGTCTGTTCTTTTTTGAAAATGTTAGTTTTACCCTCCCCTCGCTGGTCGTTAGTGTGTGATTGTGTGTGTTTGCGTTTGGGGCCTTGTGTGTTTGAGTAGTGTTTCTTAGTTTTGGGACATGTCTGAGGCCCCAAAGCCTATTTTTTCTAAATGCACTGAGTGTGGCCATAAGCTCTCTCCAGTGGATGGCCACACTCCGTGTGTTCGGTGCCTTGGGGTTGAACACCTGTCCTCAGGATGCACGATTTGTGCAGGGTTCAACCCCAGGGCACTGAAAGAGCGGAGGTCGAAGCTGGTCCTGGCGGGACTTTTGCCCCCGGAGTCGGCTTCGGCCTCCGCTACTCCTGTGGCACCTCCCCAGCCTGTGGTGGTGGCCACTCCTGCCCCCCTTCCTCCGGCCGGGATTCAAACTCCCACTAAAGCGCTGGAGGACAGGGAGGCCAGGAGGGAGAAACGGAGGGAGAAGCACCACAAGTGGCGAGCCGAGACCTCTGCTTCGGCCCCCCCCCCCCAGTTAAGCGGGCTTCTCCCTCCACGGCTTCCAGGTCTCTTCCTCCTCAGTTCCAATCACCTTGCTTCTCCCTGGGACCGGAGGAGGAGGAGACCCGATCTCCGTCGAGGTCATCGAGGCGGCACTCCAGGCCTGCTTCGGTGACCTCGTCGAGATCCACTTACAGCCTGTCTGATGCAGACTTGGACCGGATGATGAGAAGGTTCATCCAGGCCCAGCTGCAGATGGGAGTGCTCCTGCCTCCCCCCCCCCTTCTGGGGGAAGCTCTACACCCTTTTTTGCTCCGATAGCTCCTCTCCGACCCGCTTTCCGGGTTCGGAGCGCTTGGAGCTGGGCAGTGTTGGAGCCGGGGGTGGGTCGGCACTGACGGTACTGGGTACTTCGGATTCGACCCTACCCTCGAGTCTGTCGGGTCCATCGTCGGATCCGACCCCTCGGAGCCATGGCCCGAGCTTCGGATCCGTGGGATTCAGTGTGCCTTCGGCTCCATCCAGGTCAGAGCACACTGGTCTCTCAGATGTGACGGTCTCGGCGCCGGTTCCGATCCCTTCATCGGATCCGAGTGGGAGTCTGCTCTCGGAGCCCAGGGAGAGCGGCTCCCCCTCGGCCTTCGATGTAGTGGAGAGGGCTCTGTCGAGAGCATGCAGACCTCCGGCCCTTGTCTCGGCTCCGCCCTGCACTCCCTCTCTGCTGGGTCAGGCTTCCATCACCCGGCCAGAAGGGACAGTCTGCTTCGATGTCCCAGGTTGTTCCTTTGGAACAGGACATTGCTGGTGAGACCTCCTCGGACAGCCCCCCGAGGAAGTGCCTCGCAAGCATAAGTGTAAGAGGAGGCACATGGACTCCCCCGAGTCCTTAACAGAGGACACAGACTTGGATGAAGGGGAAGGCTCCCCAAGGTCACCCCCCTGAGGATGTCTCCTTTGGAAACATCATGGAAATGCTCAGGCTCAGGGGGGGTGGTTTGCCCCCATGGCTTCCTCTGACAAGTCCGTGTTCATGGAGGCATTCAAAGCAGGCCCGTCTACCTCTTGGGTGTCCCCTCCGGCCGACCCCCTGGTGGACCTTGTGACCACCAGGGCGTGGAAGGAGCCGGACACTGTGGAGCCAATTCCCAAGCACCAGGATAGAATTTCGAGCCCCCCCACAGACCGGCCCCACTGGAGCAAGGGTCCCCCTGTAGATGCCATGTTGATGGTGGCAGCCACTAAGAGGGAACTAGCTCAGGAGAGCCCCTCGGTCCATCCTCCGAGCAAGGAGTCTCGCTTGATGGATCGCCTTGGGAAGCAGGTATTCAGTTCAGTGACATTCTCAGTAAGGTCTCTGAACTACATGGCATATGTCATCAGGATGCAGCAGGATCTTATTAAAGAATACGCTGCTTCCCCCCCCGGAGTCCATGTCGACGGAGGACAAACAATTGTACTCCACTCGTATGGCCACTCTGAGATCTGTTTCTAATACTTTTATGCGGCTCTTGTCTCACGCAACTGAGGGAGCCGCTAGAGCTAGAGGAGCGGGCCTAGTTATGAGACGCCAGGCCTGGCTCAGACCGAGACGCCAGGCCTGGCTCAGACATTGTGACTTCGCGGAGCCCCTCAAGGCGTCCTTTGCGAATGCCCCCTTTGATGGTTCTGCTTTGTTTGGCAAGACCGTTCGCGAGACACTTGTCCAGAGCGAGAAGAAAGGGAAAATGTTGTCTGCCGGAGTCCACTTCTCTACTCCCCAGAGGTCCTTTTCCAAGAACCAAAAGGGACAGAAGAAGATGTGGTTCCGGAAATCGCAACATTCCCATCCTGCTACGGACAACCATTTCTTCCGTGGCAGAGGAGGACAGGGAGGACGCCGCCCTAAAGGCAGAGGGGCACCGAAAAATTTTGGGTCCAGAGAATCCTTCTCTGATCGGCCCATGCAACAGCCCTGAAGGGTTGCCCGACTGCTCCACTCTGGAGGCAGTCGGGGGGCGCTTCTCGAGGCATCTGGCGGCATGGGAGTCCATCACTTCAGACCGCTGGGTGCTTCGGATTATATCCAGAGGTTACAAAATCCCTATGCTACATGTTCCCAGACTCAAGAACCTCCCCGATGTACCACCCGATCAGAGGGAGGCTGCAGCCATGGAAATCCAGCAGCTGCTAGAAAAAAGGGCCATCCAACCCGTCCCCCCAGACCAGCTTGGATTAGGGTTTTACTCCAGGTTCTTTCTGGTGCCAAAAAAGACGGGGGACCTGAGACCAATTCTAGACCTTTCCCTCTTGAACCTGTCGGTAACCAAGGAGAAATTCCGAATGGTCACTCTTCAATCCATTCTCCCCCTGTTGCGGGAGAACGACTGGATGTGCTCAATACACCTCAAGGATGCGTACTACCACATTTTAATGGATAGACGATCCAGGAGGTTCCTCCGCTTCCGGCTGGGAGCCAGCCACTATCAGTTCAGGGTCCTTCCCTTTGGCCTCACCACAGCCCCCAGGGTGCTCACCAAAGTTTTAGCAGTGATAGCGGCCCACCTGAGACTTCAGGGAATGTAGGTCTTCCCATACCTGGACGACGGGCTCTTGACCGCCCCAACAAGGCATCTACTCTGCTCAGCCAGAGATTTTTTTCTTCGCCTAGCCCCCCAGTTAGGCATCACGATCAATATGGACAAATCCTCCCTTGCTCCGACACAAGTGATAGACTTCATAGGGGCCAGATTAGATACGAGAAGTCTGCGAGCCTATCTCACTTCGGAACGACTACAGAATCTGAATTTACATGTGCGGGCCATCCTCCAATCAGAAGCTCCACCCACGGAATTGTTCCTGAGGGCACTGGGCTCTATGGCGGCGGCAATTACACTCCTTCCATGTGCTTGCCTAAACATGAGGGTACTACAGTGGACCCTTCAAGTACAATGGTCCTTTCAGCTTCTTCCTCTCAATCACCGTCTCCATCAGCAAGGCTTGCAGGAGGACCCTGTTATGGTGGCTTCATTCCCCAGACCTCCATACAGGTCGCCCCTTCTGCGCTCCACCTCCTCTCGTCACGGTGACCACGGACGCTTCTTGCCTCGGGTCGAGGGGGCATTGCTCAGGCAGAACAGTCCAAGGCACATGGAACGACACAGAGACCTCCCTGCATATCAATGTTCTGGAGATGAGGGCAGTGCTGTTGGCATTGCAAGCACTTCACAACCTTCTTCCCATAGGAACTATTGCGATAGACGGACAACATGTCAGTTGTCTGGTATATCAACAAACAGGGGGGAACCAGGTCTTATCCTCTCTGCCGAGAGGCCATGAGAGTGTGGGAATGGGCGATCTCCACCAACCGCTTTCTGATCGCAACGCACATTCCGGGACGGTCCAACATTCTGGCGGACAAACTCAGCCGCACTATTTTTTCCCCTTACGAGTGGTCTCTCAACTCCTGAGTAGCGAAGCAGATTTTTGCAAAATGGGGGCAACCCTGCTGCGATCTTTTTGCCTCTCCCTCAAATACAAAATGAAACGGCTACTTTGCCCTGATTCCCCCACCAAGGGAAGCCCCGAGATACGCTCTAGTGCATGCTTGGCCACCCGGTCTACTTTATGCATATCCTCCTCTACCCCTGATGCTAAAGATGTTACAGAAAGCCTCTCGGTTGGGGAGGAAAATGATCCTCATTGCCCCATTCTGGCCTCGACAAACTTGGTTCCCTTACCTGTGGTCTCACTTGGTGAATCCTCCCTGGATTCTGGATCCCAGCCCGGATCTGATCTCCCACCCATCAGGCTTACCGACCCCGAATCTGGACAACCTGAAGCTGACAGCTTGGCTGCTCCAGTTCCACTCTTAATTAGGACTCCTGGTATCTCTTCACCAATCAAAGCCATCTTGGTGGCAGCGCATAAACCTTCCACCAGGAAGATTTACCGCAGTAAATGGAAGCGCTTCTCCGTCTGGGTGGAACATCATAATCTGGACCCCTTCACTGCTCCGCTAACGTCCGTTTTGGACTTCCTTACCGGACTTTTTCAGCAAGGGGCTAGCTGTTCGACAGTCAAGGTACAATTGGCAGCCATCTCCCATTACCATGTAGGACACGAGACAGGTCCTTTGATGTCAGCTAAACTATGTAAAACCTTCCTCAAGGGTACTTTTCTGCTCAGGCCCCCTATCAAAGAAGCCATACCCCTTTGGGACTTATCGCTAGTTCTTCAGACCTTGACTGCTTCTCCCTTTGAACCAGCTGCCTCGGCTGATCTTAAATACCTGTCTTGGAAAACAGCATTCCTGGTAGCCATCACTTCTGCGAAAAGAGTTTCGGAACTTCAAGCTCTTTCCGTAAAACCCCCTTACTTGGTTTTTCATCAGGATAGAGTGTACCTCAGGACCAATCCATCCTTTCTACCTAAGGTGGCCTCAGAAACCAATATCAATCAGTCCCATTAACCTTCCTGTTTTCTTCCCTAATTATCAAAATAAAGGATTACAAGCTGCATTCATTAGATGTGCACAGGCAGCTGCGTTTCTATATTCATAGGACTGCTGGTCACAGACAAATCTGATCAGCTGTTCATTTCCTTTCCCAAATTCAATTTGGGTAAAGCCGTTTCGAAGGTCACCTTATCACACTGGATTTCCCAATGTATCCTTCTAGCTCATGAGGCTTCTGAGAGGCCTGCACCTCAAAGGGTTCGTGCACATTCCACTCGCTCCATATCTACTTCTACTGCATTCAGATCTAGAGTCCCCTTGGATGATATTTGCTCGGCAGCCACTTGGGCCTCATCTCATACCTTTATTAACCACTACAAACTGGACGTCATTTCCAGAGGGAGCGCATCCTTTGGCTCCGCAGTGCTCCAAAACATCCTTCCATGATGGCCGCCCAAGATTCAGGTAGCTGGGGACTCTGTCCCAAGTCCCTACTCCAGATTAAGAAGTTATGTACTCACCATAACGTTCCATCTGAGTAGGTGGCTTCATTTGTCTGCAACCATCCACCCCTCCTTCCCCCTGGCCTTCAGAAGAGTTAGATGGTGGTATTATTCCTGCCTTTTCCTGTTGGGATACCTTTTTAGGTATATATAGGAGGGCAAACTTGATCGGAGGTCATTTGGGATTGGCAGGGGATTATGGTTGAGGGAAGGAGCTAGGAGCTTGGATCCATAGCTGTATAAATAGTTGCCAGCTCGGATCTGATAATCGATCCAAGACCCACAGGTTGCAGACAAATGAAGCCACCTACTCAGATGGAACGTTATGGTGAGTACATAACTTCTTATTTTTCACCACAGAACTGTATGAACGTTTATCTGAACTTAAAGAAGGTTTGCGATGTAGATTTTTCTGTGTTTTATCACTGATAAAAAACACATTAATCTTCTTAGACTTCCTTTGAACCATGACACGCTCGTATTTGTCAACTAATTCCAGCATCTGTTTGTATAACTTAGAACTACTGCTGGAATCAAAAAATATTTTACATTCATTGTCCAAAGCTTCTAACTCTTCTTTTAAATCCACTAGTATACTTTTGTTGCTCTTGACCAATAACTTTAGAAGATCAAGACCTGCCAGGTTAAAAAAGGAAACCAGTTCTTTGAAGAATGGATCTTCATTAAAAACTCCATTTGGAGCTTTAAAGAATTTCAGTCCATTAGGAACAAGTTGTAAAGCTATACAACGTTATAAGTATTTGTTTTCAATTACTAGGGCTCTTTATTTTTAAGCCCCTTTTCCAAATGAAATAATTGGTCAGAAATATCAACACCGTCATTTTTGTCTACAACATCACCTTCACAAGTCAAAGTAAAGGGGGTCAATTTCTAAACTCAAGGCAGCTGTAACATCTTTATAGACAGTGGATTTACCGGTAAAAGAACACCCTTCGTCCATACCAGTCAAAACAGTACTTTTATCATTAAGTGCATGATTAGATGAAATAGGTCCATTTCCTGTAGATGGAATACCGTTTCTATGGGTCTTTTTGAGAATGCAGCCAATGAAGTCTGTAAACTTTGAAGCTCAGCAAACAAATCTGCCAGCTCAACTTGCTGGCTGTCATCAGTAAGATATAAGGACATGTTCATCAGGTCATCCTCTGGAGCTTGAGCCATAACCAAACAACTTAAACGACCACCAGTGAAGAAAAACAAACACTGGAGCAGCAGAGGAAGACATCAACCAGGAATTAGCGTAAATAAAATTTTTCTCGATGCTTTCGTCTGAAAGACTTCTTCAGAACTACAAATACAAACACTTTTTTTAAAACTGCTTATATACAACCTCATGACCCTCCTACAAAGCTAATTACATAATTGCTAATCAATACTTTCAATTAATTAATGCAATAAAACAGACAATTAATACAACTGAATGCAATTAATTTGTTTTAAAAGACAAAACTAAAATACATACATTATTACTGACTTCCTATCCACAGTCAATATTAATAAATTAATTTAGACCTGGGAAATTAACAGCTCCCAGCCTAAATTGCCATAGTGATTCTTTTCTCTCCACTCCGTTTCGTATATTACCACCCCTTAAAATCAACATTAATATGTTCCAGAACACTAAAGGTGATTTTTTTATAGGAACTGCAAACTACAGAGTGTTTAAATAAAGCATTCTTATCATCACTAGTTCTAATAGCATAATAATACTCTTTAATGCGTGTACTTAGGTTCCTAGTAGTCATACCTACATAAAATGCAGTACAATCTGAACATAGAGCAATATATACTAGATTGGTAGAGTTGCAATTAAATCTCCCTGGTATGCTAATAGTCCGATCTAGATGGGGTAAATTAATAAAAAGGTCCTTCATGGATATATCTACAAACATTGCGGCAACAGCATTTAAACATGGCCCCTAGGCTCATTAGTTGCAGGCATAGGTAACAGAGTTTCATTTTGATAGTATTAGATTTCTTATAAACAAAAATAGGTTTGTTACCTAGGACAGTATGTAATTCACTATTACCAGAAATAATCTTCCAGTTATTAATTACTACTGACCTGATTTTATTACTGTCCACAGACATGTTAATAATACATTTAGAGGCTGTTGAAAATGTAGTAGAAACTGTAGTGGAAACAGACTGACTTATAATATTCTTAACATAGAGCCCATTTATTAAAATGAGGGAAAATTCTAAATCTCTTCTACTTATAATGTCAGTACTAATTTCTTGGAGTAGAGACAACGGATACCCTCTGCGTAAAAATAATCCACTGATTAAATGTATCCCTTTTAATAGTTTCAGTGCTACATATTTTGAAATATGGCCTACATTTTCAAAACATATTTTTGTTCAAATGAATGTAGTGCTTGCTCTTATTCAATGCTATATGCAACTGGCTACCGGCAGGAGACCTGACTATAAAAGTAGGTAGGGCATTCTCTAAAGTAGGTAATGTTACAACCACACTAACTGCAAATCCGTCTTCTCCGGTTGTGAAAAAACCTTGTAATAGGTCTTAAAACAGTATGCTAACTTTAGAATGTCTTGTAGATATTAGAACGGCTGAAACTGCAAGCTGGCACCCTGCAGGGAGGCAACTATCCATTTACTACAGACATTACTAAGTTTTTTCAAAGTGCTGGAAAGCACTAATGCAACTTTGAGTTAAGCAGAGACCAGCTTGATAAACCACAGATGGGCTTTCTTATGATCTTACAACAGTCAGGTTAGGCTGCAGCCTAGTAATTTACCTACAGCAACAGGGGATTGTACAGAACACAGATAAAGATGATGAATAAAGACGGTCAGTACATATTGCAATGAATGCTAAGACTAAGAAAGTGCTGCTTGCAAAGGAGTTAGAGAAATCAAGGTATGAAGGCAGTAGGATTTGAGAGATGAGAGAATGGTGAAATAGTGATTCCACTGTCTGTGATGGTCCCAGTGAAATGATAACTATAGCAGCTTTTCAAAGCTTGGAGAAAAGTAATGGTCTGCTGAAATACAATAACAACATGTTTATGAAGATATGAAGGTGTCACAGACTTTCACGGAGATTAACTGAAGTCCATTAAAACCACAATACCCTTAAATTGGGACACTTGTCTACCTTATCCAGAAGTACAAGATGGTGAAACAGCTAGTTACAATTAGTAATCTACAGAGGATATAAAAAAAGTGTACACACCCCTGTTAAAATGCCAGGTTTTTGTGATATATAAAAAAGGAGACCACTATAAATCATTCCAAAACTTTTCCCACCTTTAATGTGACCTATAACCGGTACAATTCAATTGAAAAACAAACAAATCTGTTACGGGAAAATATAAAAAATAAAAAAGTAAAATAAACTGATTGCATAAGTGTGCACACCCTTAAACTAATACTTTGAAGCACCTTTTGATTTAATTACAACATTCAGTCTTCTTGAGTAGGAGTCTATCAGCATGGCACACCTTGACTTGGCAATATTTGCCCACTTTTCCTTGCAAAAGCACTCCAAATCTGTCAGCTTGCAAGGGCATCTCTTGTGCACAGCCCTCTTCAGGTCACTCCACGGATTTTCTATTGGAGTTTGGTCTGGGCTCTGACTGGGCCATTCCAAAACTTTAATTTTCTTCTGGTGAAGCCATTCTTTTGTTGATTTGGATGTATGCTTGGGGGTCTTTGTGGTGTTGAAAGGTGAAATTCCTCTTTATCTTCAGCTTTCTAGCAGATGCCTGAAGGTTTTGGGCCAATATTTGGGACTGTTCATAATTCCCTCCACCTTGACTAAAGCCCGAGTTCCAGCTTAGGAAAAGCAACTCCAAAGCATGATACTGCCACCACCATGCTTCACCGTGGGGATGGTGTTCTTTTGGTGATGTAAAGTGTTGTTTTTTGCGCCACACATACCTTTTGGAATTGTGGCCAAAAAGTTCAACCTTGGTCTCATCAGACCACAACATATTTTCCCACATGCTTTTGGGAGACTTGATGTATTGTTTTGCAAATTTTAACCGGGCCTGGATGTTTTTCTGTATAAGAAAAGGCTTCCATCTTGCAATCCTACCCCATAGTCCAGACACAGGGAGAATATGGGAAATTGTTGTCACATGTAATACACAACCAGTACTTGCCAGAAATTCCTGCAGCTCCTTCAGCATAGCTGTAGGTCTCTTGGCAGCCTTCCTGACCAGTTTTCATCTTGTCTTTTCATCAATTTTGGAAGGACGTCCAGTTCTTTGAAAACATCTCTGTTGTCCCATATTTTCTCTACTTTTTGATGACTGTCTTCACTGCGTTCCATGGTATATCCAATGCTGTGGAAATTTGTTTGTACCCTTCTACCTTTCAACAATGAGATCCCTCTAATGCTTTGTAAGCTCTCTGCGAACCATGGCTTTTGCTATAGCAGGCAATTGAGTAAATGTCAGGAAAATCTTACTAGGGCAGCTGAACTTTATTTGCGGTTAATCAGAGTCTCTTTAGTTGATGGCAGGTGTGTACCCAAAAAGACCGAATGCTGTAATTAAATCAAAAGGTGCTTCAACAAAGTATTAGTTTAAGGGTGTGCACACTTAAGCAACCAGCTTATTGTACTTTTTTTTCTTGCCCCTAACAAATTTATTTTTCAATTCAATTGCAGAGGTTATAGGTCACATTAAAGGTGGGAAACGTTTTGAAATGATTTATTGTGGTCTCATTTTTTTATATCACAAAAACCTGGCATTTTAACAGGGGTGTGTACACTTTTTATATCCACTGCAGGTCCAAAATAAAAAAAATGTTGCAAACAGTTTGGAAGTGATGACAGAGGAAATTGTGTGGGCTGTTACATTGTAGAGTTAACTCTTGTATTTGTCCTGGATTCACTGGCAGGGTTATTGACCCCTTCCTGACAGCTCCTTCAGCTTCCAAGCATCTTTGCTCGGAATATTTTTAAAACATTGTTACTTATATTAATCATTTTGTAATCAGGTCTTTATGCTGAAAGAGGTATTCCAGCATTAATATTCCTGTAATAACTTAAAAAGATGTTCAGTCATATCTGGTTTTGAGTTCTACTTAATCTCGTCCGTAATCTAGGGTGCCAGTGTATCAGTGACCCTCAATGTCAGCTGGGTCTAGTCCAGCTGAAGGCAATTTGGGCTACTGAATAGTTCTTTAAAGACCAATCATAAGACATTTGATAATAGTAGAGTTACAAGCCTCTCTTAAATCTTCCTGATATAAAAACCGCACTTGCGCGGTTTTGTGTGCAGAGCAGCGCCGGTTAGCTAGGGTTAAACTACTCCCGACTCCACAAAGTCAACTCTTCAGTTTTTCCTTTGGAACTAGACAAACCTTCAACTTTAGCACTCAAACCATTCATTTTACAGACCAGCACTTGCTTAAAACTCATAACAACCACTAAATACCCCTAGCACTAGCCCCCCTTATACTGTCCAGAAGGATAAGGCTCTCTATTCATCCCCACCAGTCAATCAGAAAAACTGCTCACTCTACCTATTCAGGCATGTCCAAAGAGCAGTTTCCGGTGTACTCTCCACTCCAACTGGTGAATCCTGGCATTCTGAGGCAATGTTACAACTGCCTTATGTACATATGTACACAGGCAACCCTCTCCTCCTACCACCAAACACTAATATATGCGAGAGATGCAATTGTACAGCCAGACTGGAGGCAAAGCTCTCTCAACCCCAGAATGTAACTGACTGTCAAGAGGAGAAGGGTAATACTTGCAACACACCACCAGTCTCACATAGACCTAAAAACCAACACAGGCAAATAACACACATAAAAATACACAAAAACATACTCGGAGGCTCTAAATAAAAATCTGCAAAAGCAAACGAGACCTCCAAAGCAGACATCCAAGCAACCTCCATAACCAATCACCAACCATGAAACACATACTTCACATAATCAGTGTGCCATGCAATCACAGCCCTTAAGGCAAAATAACATACCCAACACATTAGTGATATGCGACTCTATAGTCAGGCACACTGATGTCCCACTAACTAGGCTGAATAAGGAGAAGGTTACTGTTAACTGCCTGTCGGGTGCTGGGATCCGCCACATAACACAAGCAGTCAGGTCACTCCAGAACAAGTACAAATATGACTGTCATTGTGCATGCTTGTGTGAATGACCTGAGACGTACCTCCCTGGACTACATGAAGAGAGACATGGAAGAGCTCACTAATCATGTAGCCCAGGCAGGTATGACCCTGACCAGCATCCTGCCCTCACCAAGAATGATGCCACAGTATAAAGAAAAAATTATCAACTTCAACAACTGACTAAGTTTCTGGTGTCATTCAAAGGGGATCCAGTATCTGTCTGCCTGGGATGACATGCTCAATAAGCCACGTTGCTTCGCAACAGATAGCTTGCACCCGTCACCCTTAGGCTTTCGAATACTGGCAAAGGCTCTTGCCACCCCCATAGTGCCTTTTTTAGGCAAGGCTCAAAAGACAAACCCACCACCGTAAATAGCTCAAGTAACCAAAAACTAAGGGTAATGCTACTCATCGCCAGAAGTCTAAACCTCAAAATGCACTCACTTGAGGCACTCCTCAGTATGGAGAACATCGATATCTGTGCAGTAACAGAAACCTGGTTTAAGGCTCCAGAGAGCACCCTAGCACTACCAGGCTGTAACTCATACCATACCTTTCGGCCACAGAACCCGGACCGAAACACAAAAGGCAGGGGTATATCCATATTCATAAAGGATACTCACACCTCCAGGTTAGTGGTGCAGCTCAATGCATCAGAGATCATCCAAGCGCAACTAACAATGGGCAAAACTGCAATCCAAATTGTAGCTTGCTACAGATCACCCACCATGACCCAGGACCCCCATTCGGCATTTCTGGAGACACTGGGAAATATGAAGGTCCTACCAAACACCCTAATACTGGGTGATTTCAACTACCCAAACATTAACTGGGAGAACTACTCAAGTACTAACTCACTTGCCCAATGCTTCCTAGAATTTATAAACTCGAATGCCCTGGATCAACTGGTCAACACCCCCACCAGAGGGAACATATTGGACCTGGTCATCACCAACATGGGAGTTCCACACCTGATGTCAACCCCTCGCTGGTTAGATCAGACCATAGACTGATCAGACCATAGACTAATCACTCTGGATATTCACATTCCGCCCCCAACCAAGGAAACCACCGTGAAAAACTTTTCAAAAGCAAACTTCACATTGCTTAAGACCGAGGTGGAAAGGTTCACAGCTCCCACGCCAATGGACAATGCTGTCCAAGCTGCTGAAACCTATACAAAGGCACTCTACGATCATCTGCAGGAATGCACGGATCGTGCTATCACAAGTAAAACCAAGACTCGCTCCTCCAAGAAAAGGAAACCAGTCTGGAGGACCCCTGCCATAAACAGGCTCTACAATAGGAGAAGGAAACTAGTACAGATAAGAGCAAAATCCCGAGAAGGAAAGACATCCCGGTTCTGTATCAGCAGGAAACTACATCCAAAGCTAGCTTCGAAAGAAAAATTGCCAAGGACTCCAAAGATAACCATAAAGCGTTCTTTAGCTATGTCAAGAACCTAAGTGGAAACTCTCAGATCTGCTCTGAGTTGGTGCAGAATTGCACACAATGCACTGAATCGACTGATACTGCCAACATTTTGGCACAGGTTCAGTGCAAACTTGACACCCCTCTCACCCCCTAAAGGGCCCATAACCATACCAGAAGAATGTAAGGCCCCGGCAATCACCGACTCACAGGTTAAAACAGCCCTATCCAAAGCCAAAAACAGCCTCAATGGGACCGGACGGTGTCCCAGGCTGCGTCTTACAAGAGCTCCAAAATGAACTAACCCCTCACCTAAACACACTGTTCAAACTCAGCCTCTCTACAAGCTATGTTCCCACAGAGTGGCGCACAGCAACAGTTATCCCACTCCACAAAGGTGGTGCCACAACGGACTCCGGGAACTATCGCCGTATAAGCCTGACTAGCCTGGTCTGCAAGGCTATGGCGCGCATATTCATGGAACTCTTTAACAGAGACACTGGGAACCTCCAAACTTTGGACCCCACCCAGTTCGGCTTTGTTAAGGGCAGATCATGCCTCCTAAACCTGGTGGACTTCTTTGAGACAGTTACCAAGGCATTAGATGAGGGTAAGGAGGTCCACACAGCCTACCTAGACCTCGCAAAGGCTTTCAACACCATTCCCCATTCTGGTATTATAGACAAACTCACCAACCTGAACATTAACCCCTACGTCACGAGATGGGTTGCAAATTGGTTCACGGACAGAACCCACACGGTAAGAGTTGCAGACTCTAGATCAGACTCTAAACCGGTTACAAGTGGTGTCCTCCAGGGCTCAGTCCTAGGACCCCTCCTGTTCGGTATATACTTCTCAGAGGTACAGGCAAGCACAGGAGGACTTTGGCTGACCAAGTTCGTAGACGACTGCAAACTAGGGGCCATAACTGATTCTCTGGCTGATGCAGACACACTCCAGAAGGGTCTCACCGAGACAGATACCTGGTGTCAAAATCATGGCCTCAAGCTGAATGCCAAAAAGTGCATTGCCATCCACTTTGGAAAAAACAAAGTACCCGAGAACTACCACATAGGTGGTAGTCCCCTAAATACAGAAAAAGTAATAAGGGATCTGGGGACCCAAGTAGATAGCAATCTCTCCTTTGATAAACATATTTCCAAGGTGGTTAGAAAATCCTTCTACGTGGCCCACCTAATCTCAAAAGGGTTTGCATCCAGAACAAAGGAGGTTATTGTGCCTCTCTACTCATCACTTACTAGACCCATTATAGAATACAATGCCCCAATTGGGATGTACCTTACAAGACACCTACAAAAGCTGGAAAGACCACAAAAGTACCTCACCAAGAGGATTACTGGCCTCAAACAAATGACCTATGCAGCCCGACTAAAGAAACTCCAGCTGTACTCCGTTGCATACCGCTTACTCAGAGGTGATCTCTGCTTGACATACAAGGCCATGTCCAACCCAGAATTGACGGATATGCTCTACCTAAAAAAAACACATCCCTGAGAGCCACACGCTCTATGGATATAAACCTTACCACACCGATAAATAGGACGTGCTGGAGGGATAGATTCCTGACCCAGAGACTCCTTATGCTTTGGAATAAGATTCCAATATACATCAGGCAGAGCCCCTCACTAGCACTCTTCAAGAGAAACCTTGACTGGTGGATGGGAAACAGAAAATTTACCTCGGGGATCACTGCAGTGGCTCTGCTGGACAGAGGCGCAGGGAACTAATGGCTCTGCTGGTCAGAGGCACAGGAAACTAATCTAAGGGGGTGGCAAAAGCCAACACACTCTGGCTAGGCTTATAAATGCCCTTGGGCAGATAGCCTAGTACTTACCTATGAACCCTACCTATGAACTATACGGGTGAGACAGATGTTGGCAGTGCGATGTCATTATACGAGCACAAGCTACTCAAATCTCAGAGCTCTTGCATATTGCACATTAAGATTTTATACAAAATCAATACAAACAGCATAAGAAAAATAAAACATAACAGTTACTATGCACATAATTCATTACAGTAAGGAGAAAGTACAATAATACTAAATTAACATTCAAAGTAGTCAAAAAGTCCAAGCCCACCTCCCAAAGGATGAAAGGAAGGGTCCAATGCTTCAAAAACCTATACACCATTGGAACATGGAATGAAAGAGCCAGGTAAAACATAATATGATTAAGAATGACATACAAGAATAAATACTGACATCATGGGAATTAGCAAACTAACATGAACTGGAATGGGATAACTTACATCAGATAATCGTCATAAGTGATTACCAAGCTAATGACCTCTGGGGGGCATTTTTAAGACTAGCTATGCTTTCCAAGTGTATCGAGGATGTTTGTGCCCCTGGTGGATGTACAAACTATCTGGTCCAAGGTTTTTTGGGTTAAAATCATGGAATCTCTAGGCCTGCATGTTTGCAAATGTACAAGATTCCCAATTTATAATGGAGTAGTTAAGTTCACCCATGAATGGGGTGTTGGGTTGAATGAGGAGGGTTTCTAGTACATTTAAATTAAGAGCTATGAGTCTCCTGGGTCATAGAGAGAGACCTATAGACTGCATGGATATGGCATGGCACTTTATCTATGGTAATTTGTACATGGAGAAGCTCAAGTGAATCAGTAATGTTTGACGAAAATAAATGAAGACACCTCCACCTCTTGTTCCTTCCTGTGCAATAATTAGTCTAAACATGTGGAAGGCATTGTAGTCCTGCACTCCTGGGGTGCTCTCTATGGCTCTAAACAATGTCTCAGTAACTGCAGAGAGTTATACATTCTCTAGGGTGAGGAGAGAGCTAACACAGAGTGGAGTTTCTTGTTTAGACTCATAGCATTGAGCAGTAACACTTCCATACTTCCTTAGGTTGGTTTTGCTATGTTAAAAGGATTATCAGGTTGGCAATGCCATAAAATGGTACTATGGGAGTGGATGAAGTTTTAGCCAATATTTGAAGGTGCAAATGTAACAGGTGCAGACCATCCCTGGCAAAGCAGAGTGGTCTGCCAACAATATCCTGACACACTGAAACACTGCACTCTCTTCAAATGACAAAAAAACTAAGCCAATTATTAAAGTCAGTTATTTTCAATCCATATTACGGCATCATCCTTGGAAAAGGTAAAATGCTACTCAATGCTAGGCTCATACTGGCCTGGGACACAGTCCAGCAGATCAATCATGTCTCTCTTTACATGGCATCTCAGGCCATTTATCCCCTGATCGTGGATACTGACCCCCCGATAGGCAACTAACATGACTCTCCTTACTCAGCCAGGTGAGTGGGACATCAGTGTGTCTCACAACAGTCTCTCCTATGATCAAAATATTGGGTTGTGTGTCAGTATGCCTTATGAGCTTTAAGTGGGGACATTGTGAAGAGTGGCTATACAAGTCATAGTAGGTGCTGTTTTGGTAGAGTGCTTTTGAGGCTGCTGAGGATACCCTGAGTGCAACATAAGGGAGGTCTATGTGGTTTAGTAAGATTCCATTTAAGAGCCTCAGCATAAAACTTGGCTCCCTTTAGAAGATTAAACCTTTTCTTACTCCACTTGTTAGAACTGCTATTGCCCATTCTCATCTACTCTCTACCCTTCTCTATGCCTCCCCTTTATTCACCAATCTGAACAAATCTGACCTTAGCAAGCTCTCTAGCTGTTAAACCACACTGCTAGATTTGCCACAAGCACAACATTTAGGACACACCACTGTCATAACCTAAATCTTCTAGGGTGGCTTGAATTACCTAGCCTACTTCAATACAAACAGCTTATAGTGGCATATAAAGTACTCAACCAACCTGAAAATACACCTGCACTTTAATATCATTAGCCCCTACAGTAACCTCAGGCCACTTCGCTCATCTAACAGACTGCTGGTTCAAACATTCAAAACCAGTAACTCGGCTGGGGACTCCCTGTTTGCCAACTGTCGGCAAAACTTGGAACTCCCTTCCTGCCGACCTTATTCTAGTATCCTCACTAGCTCAATTCAAAAAATGTCTCAGACAACATTTTAAGACACACTGGTTATGTCCTTGTTCTAATCCTGACTAGCTCCTTTCTATAATTGTGTGCCAAACTGCACTTTATACTACATACAAGCTGTGACAACTGTTAGTTTAGATACTTATATAAGTTTAATAATGATCGAACGTATAACTTGCTTGACTGAACAGAGTCTGCAAACTGTTTGCAACGTGTATTAATATTATGATTTTTCAGCATTATTTTTTTCTGTATGTGGTGTTTGGAGCTTTTCTCCCCAGGCCTCCACTGAAAATGGACATGTATCCAGTCGGAATATCCCTGTCAACAAATGTAAAATAAATAAATGTGAATGGTTCACAATACATGTGGTAAGTCTACTGTGGGTGTGTTTCTGACAACATGTATGGTATCAGTGCATGTATAATACAGCCTTGTCTCCAGTGACATTCTCTCACATATATCAGAAACTGCATATCCAGTTACAAACCCTTATTACATTATCTACAAGGGGGTGGTACAAGACAGGTTTACAGCTAGCTAGCTTGGTTGCTTTAAGAGTATAGCCTACAATCATTATTATCCAAGACTGCACAAACTAGTTATAAGTACCTATTCATAACTTACACCTCCTTATTACCCCTTCTTCACTCACTTCCTTATTTCAAATCAGTTTCTCTCCCCGACTCACTTTCTAAATTTGCCACAACCCTGTTTTTCTCTCTCACTTCATATTACAATACCTGTTTGTATTATACTAACTTGCCTTTAATTTCTTGAAGCTGGATAACATTTCTCTAAATATTAAATCATTGTCATACAAGTTGTCTATTCTTAGCTAATATTTTCAAATTAAGTTTAATTTGGTATAATTTAAATTGTAGTTGTCTTTGTATTATTTTTGAAGATTGTAAAATTGTTAACATGTTTTTGTAATACTTCAGAGCTTTTCTCCTCAGGCCACTGCTGAAAATTGACACCTAACCAGTTGGACTTTCCTGCTAATCAAATGTGAATAAATACAGATCCTGGAAAGTCAGTAATATTTGATGTTAGTAAGTCCAGCAGAGACTTTGAGGAGAAATAGGATGGCTACAGAAATATGCTGTTTTGCTGGAAGTTCACATTATCCTCTGCAGCTTTTTTGTAGATCTGTAACAATCACATTTCATTCGGGTCTTCACTGAGACATCAAGTCTGCAGTCCAGCAGCAAAAGGTGCGTTTAATTTCAACTGCTTGTCTGTGGTCAGTCATCTTCCTCAGTTATTTTAATATCCGCTTTGTAGGAAAGACATTGAATGTTATGCATTTCTGTCGGCTTTCAAATTTAGGATATCTGTTAAAGTGCTTCCTTGTTCCATATGGTTCATGATGTCAAGTGGTTACTGAATCTTTATAGCTTACCAAACAGAACAGAAGCTTTTGTAAAATTCTCCTGTTATTAATGCTGTGTCTGCACAAGTTTGTTTGAGGTATGATCTCTCTCATCTGTTTAAAGTTTTCCTTATTCCAGTTCCTGTTTGCTCATGCTCCAAAGTGCTGTATGTTTATTTTTGTTTTATCTTCTCTTGTAACAAACTTTCCTTACTGGAGTCCATTATTTCATTTTTTTTCTTAAAAACACTAGCATAAAGGGTAGTTTCTATAAAAGGTAAAATTTATCCCTGAGATATCAAAGAATCTAAATTTGCTTTCCAGTTTATTAGTCCAGTCACGAAGTTCTCAAGTTGTAAACTGATAGTGCAGAATGCTACACTTACAGAAACAATTTTTTATAAAATAAAGAAAATACTGTTTTCAAAAACTATTTTGGAAAAAATAAAGAAAGTTAACAGCCAGTGTTTAACCAGGGTAGGTAACTAACCCATATGGGCCTTTTCAGATTCAGAGTAAGCAAATGGAGGCAGGTGGAATCAAACCCGGGACTCCAAGAAGAAGCTTGCAGCTTTTAAAACAGTTCTTAACTATAATTAGTTTAAAACAGCGTACTGCAGGGTATATGGTTTTACTATGCTGATAATTACAGGAAACCATTTACCAAACTTACTTCAGTCGTTTCGTCTGAATTTGCGTGCTCACCACACAATCGTTTTCCTTTTGCAACTAACATTTTGCAGTAACGTTTCTTTCGCTCCACAAAGAAACAACATCGTCCTGGAAGAGGACCGTGAATTCCATCCTCGGCCACCGTATCACTTATCATAGTATTAAAAAAAAAATACTAATCTTTATTTGTAGGCAAAAAGGGGTAATGATCAAAACGAGAGTTGGCAGTGTACTGTTGCTCAACTTGCTAAATATTCTGCAGTCTCGAAAGACTACGCATAATGTCAAATTAAAAGAAAATCAAAGCGAGCACAACTGACAAAATATGTAACGTAATGCTTTACATCACATGCAAAGTAAAGTATTACACTTTATCAACATGGCAGATACTTGCATTCCTGGGAGCCAATTGAATGAGAGCGTGTGGCCGTTTACCCACCCTTCTCTGCACAGCAACGGGAGGCCGCGGAAGTGAAGCGCTAAACTCAAATTGTTGGGATGCTATGCTTCTTAAAACGATATACCGGTGTTAATCCAAGTTCATCTTATAAAGCATCGTTTCTCTAGGATCATGTTGGAAAAATGTCTGAAATCCTCTTTAATCAAATACTGGATGTGCAAGTCAAATGTAAAGATTGTGAAGATAGGTAAATACTGCAAGCAACCGTATAATGTCTGATAAATTAACTTGTTGCTTTTGCTGCAACACAGGCCTGAAATATCTGTAAGAAAATGACCACCTAAACGTTAATATATAGTGTTGAGTTAAAAATCCATGATTGCATATATAAAAAGTTAAGTTCTATGCGGTAATCAGTGAATGTTACCCATGCATACATAAGAGAGCATGTTAATGTTACAATACTTAATAACTGCACATTGTATCTTGATGTTGTTTGGATACTGTTTGTGCGTTAGGCTCGAGTGCTAACCCAGCCCATTTCTGCATGATATGCTTGTTCTACTTATAAGTCCATATACCTCTCAACCTCTTAGCACAAGAAATCTGGACAAAATTCTAAAATAATGGGGGTACAAAGGCTCAGAAATAGGGATAGATTTTAAATATTGCTCTTAAAACGCTGAACATTGCTAAAATAACAGGATTTGTGTTTATAAAATTCAGAAAATGCATACTAAGTCTGAAACAAAATGTATGCTACTATTTAGTGATTTCAGTCCCCAATGATTTGCCAGAAGACAACACATTTTATGAGGAATAGACAAAAAGTATGAGACAAAATTTTGGACAGCTGAGTGGTAAGGAAATGAGCTGTTCTCTTAGGTCCTTAAATCTCTCAGTTCTGGGTATAGCCCTGCTCATATCTTTCTGAACTTTGTGAAGTTCCAGCTGCAGGTTTTCTAACTTGACTGTCTTAATTGTCAGCCATTCAAAATATATATCCTTAAGCAAGCAGTCAAACAGGGTTTAAGGTTCTCCCAGTCTATTAATGTGAACTTCCTGCCTGTTTGTGGACATGGGTAGGATTGCTACCTGTCCCACTTTGCGCAGGATGTCCCTATTTGGGAAGTTGTGTCCTGCTAAAAATACAAACAATGACAAATGCCTGAATTTTAGGACAAAACATATTTCCTAAGGTTCCTGTCATAGTTGCATAAACTGTTTTGTATGTGAAACACCTTATTCTATGAATCATTAGAGACAACTCAAATTTTATAAGAACACGTTTTTATTTTGGCAAAAAAGGAAATTTCAATCCTTACATGGGTTGTAGGTATAGTTTGTCCTGCAAAATCTGTAAGAAGTTCTGTAAGAAATGTCCCACTTTGGGTATCTGAAGAGGTGGCAACCCTAGATACGGGTTAGCTTCACAGAACATATCTTTTTAAGGACAGACTTGATCTCTTTTGAGCAATAAAGGGTTGAATTTCCACGGGCTAGGCTGGTTTAATGAAACAGTCTGCAGTTCTAGTCTAAATGAGACATGATCAGAGACATACATGGGGGAAGTGAACATCGTGTAGGAGTAATGTCCATGCTTTTGGATGATGAACATTGTCAATTCTTGAGAATTTTTTTAATACTTTTATTAAATTATCACTTAAGACATAGGTAAACAGTGACACATCGTCACCACTGTGAATTCCTGGCCATTTAGTTTCCCCTTTAACATAATACTCCCCATTAGTTGTTCAAAAAAACTTCTGTGGTATTAAATTGGGGTATCATTTCCTTTTAAGATTATCACCTCTCTTCTATGCCCCTTCAATCAAAAGGAAAGCGTCTCTCAGGGTACCCATCCCTGATTAGTGTGTTTATGTTTTGCTTGCTTCATGGTTATCTCTTGGAGAATAGCTAAATATGACTTAACTGCATAAATATACACAGATATATTTTCCTGTTTATACTCCTTTACTGCTCCATTTATGTTACATAATAACATTTTTACTGTGTCCACCAAGCAGGTAAAATGAGTAACTTGCATAAAAGGACTATGATCCTGTTTCAAATTTTAGGTAACCATTGAATGTAATAATTAAAGCTGCAAACAGGTATTGAGCGATGGCTTGCTATGTAAGTTGCTCCCACAGTGGACCTCATATGTAAGGTTAAACTAATAAACTGGATGCAAATTATGTGCAAGCTGTTTACATATTTAAAAAAAAAAAAAGTTAAGCACCTTCTGGATAGGAGGTAGATTAATCACCCATTGAACTGAACGAGAAAACCACTTCATATCTCTCTGAAGGTGTGACAGCAGCATAAAAAAGAGAAAGTAAATAATAAGCTACTTTTCCTTTTTCTGTGTAAGGAACTACTCTATATCATTCTATACTCTGCCCACCATATGCTTTAAATAGATTAGTACTGTACTAAGTGGCCAAAACGGCATGTCCTTGCACAATAGTTCTTTTGCATTTATAAATTCAAAAAATTATTTAGTTAGCCTTCCCTAATGACTCTGAAAATACTAATGGGTTAACTCGGTCTCAAGTCACTTAACTGGAAGCAAGAATTTATTTAGTAGATATGTTGTTAACGGCAGATTGGGCTACTCTATTTGTTGCTTTCCGTCACTCAGTCTTCACTTGAACATAGAGGAGGGTTCCAAAGTTTGTATGGAAGGGGACTTGCTGCTGCTTTCAAGAGTGCCTGATAACCCCATTAGGCATTTCAGTATTAGACCCTGTAAACCCTGTTGCAGCATGTTAAGAACATCTTCCACTGACAAACATGTGACAGCAGGGTACAGTAGTTTGCATCTCCAGCTGTTTTGATCAGACAGCCTTGTGGCTGGGTGGAACTCCTGCATATCATTGCCATGTTTCAACAGAATAATCCTAGTCTATGAACCTCTTTGATTCATCAATCATTAAAGACTTACAGGACCTCCAGATGTAGCCCAGAACTCTCTCCTTAATAGCGAAACTGATACCTTATAACTATTGCACAAGACTATAAGCAAATTGCAGTCTAAGAGAGTGGGGTAACAGGATCCTGTGTAACCATTCAACTACCAGTTGTTGTTGTGGGGTGGCAGTCCATTCTTCAAGTTTGGCAGTCACACAAGCCATGCAGTCAGTGCCCTCTATTTTCTTAAGCACCACCAGCAGACAATGGTTTTTCCTCCAACTTCTGTCTTTAAAGTTGACTGGCTTGTTTTTAAAGTACTCGGTCTTGGCATTGGCTTGTTGTAGTCTGTGCTGTAGGTCCTTTATATCCAAGTCTTGTGAGGTCCATTAATCAAAGTGTGTGTTGTAACAGCCAGTTCAACTTTCTTAAGCCTGGATTCTGATCTGCCAATTTAGTTTGACAAAATATTGTTTATTTTCTGCAGTTCAAACACGAGTAAATTTTTTATCAGTGCTTTCCATATTTAATGCACTGCTGAGCTCTTGTGAGTGGTTTCCTGGTGCTGAATTGGCATTAATTATCAGCCCTCATGGCAGGGTCATAGAAATCAGAGTAGCATTGTTTTTATTATGGGATCCTTGAGGTATGCAGTGTGATCTTGGTTATCAGCTCCTGCTAATGTAAAACCCTGTCTTGCCCAGTAAGCTGAAACTATGTATAATAATCTTTGTTTTTTAACTATTTAGCTTAAAATGTTTACATGCCAGTGACATCACCAAATGTTTCCTTGCACAATTTTTATGTTTCTGAATCACTTTGCCATGTTTAACCTCATTTGCATTCTCAATTGAACTCCTTACCATAGTGTTACTCAATTAGATATCATTATGTCGTCATTTGCATGTGGTGCCAACCCTGCAATTTTGCCATGTGCATTGTGTTATTCTTTCTTGAAACCTGACTTGTAAAAATGGTATTTTTATTCTGTTTATATGTAAAAATGACATTGCCATTTGATTGTTTTTCATCAGACTTCACCTGCTACGTTGCCTTATGGGTAGGAGACTAATTTAAAGAAATATTATAGATAAATATGCCAGTACTGCTCTCTAAATGTTTTGTGAAAACTGCTAAGCCATTAAAAAAAAAAAAAAAAAAAAAAACATGCTCCAACACTTTAATTTTGGCTTCTTTAAAGGCTTGGAAAATGTTCTTGAAAGGTGCTTTCTTGATCTGACCTCCTGTTAGGGATTCCATCCCTCTATGATATTAGTGTTTAAATTTAGAGAAGTTGATCCTTCCTTTTAAGCCACTGTTGCTAAAGATGATTTGAAATACCTTTCTTGGTAGACTCTGTTTAACGTGGCCATTACTTTCAGTGGAATAATTTCCTTGTATGTTAATCTCCCTCCCCATTCTACCACAAGGACAGAGTGTTACTGCAGGTTAATTGTTTTCCTTTTATGCCCAATGTATCCATGCCGCTTAAACAACCTTGATCAGTAAGTCAGTATGCCTGTATTCTTTCTTAACTATTCCAGTAGAGTGGAGAGTATGTTATATTGTATAGATGTACACTCAGTGGTGAGAGACCTGGGTACACAGGTTGACAGAAACCTTACCTTTGATCACCATGTTTCCACAGTGGTAAGAAGGGCATTCTATATTGCTCATCTCATAAATAAGGGAATTGCCTCCAGAAAAAAAACCTCCCTGTACTCTTCCCTCATCAGGACAATAATCGAGTACAATGCCTCTTTTGGTATGTATTTTTCCAGGCACCTGCAGCAATTGGAGAGCCCATAGAAGTTAATCACAAGGAAAATTCAAGGTATTCATCTTCTGTCCTATGTGGATTGACTGAAGTTCCTGTCACTTTACTCTGTTTCATACAGATTACTCGGAGGTAATCTCTGCCTTGTGTGTAAGGCAATCTCTGACTCTGCTTTATTTTCCAATGGCTTATGTGTTAGAACTTAACCTGGTATATGACAATAGAACCTGCTGGAGGGACAGGTTTATCTCCCAAAGGTTATCACACCTGTGGAACAGACCCCCAATTCATGTCAAGCACAGCACGTCTTTGGCCCTTTTCAAGCGCAATCTGGGCGATTGGATGGGTAACCAAAAATTCACCCGGGGGTTCCACCTGTGTCACTCTTGAACAGGGGCAATAGGTGCTGATAGTAGAAACAAGGGCAGAGCATGGCTAGACTTGTAAGGGCCCTACGGCCATTAGCCTAGTAACATTTTATGATCCTATGTCCACAGACGGCTCACATTTTTCAGATTTTATGTGGAGAAATTGAGTCAATCAGGAAATATTTGCAACCTTTTTTTTTAAATAAGAAACATCTTAATAATCATGTATGACATTGGCAGTTTATCATTTATATAAATGAAAGTAAACTATGCTGATGCAATCTCATTTGCAAATATTATACATTACAAACCATGCCAACACAACTGTAGCTGTAAACATACATCACTTATATCTCCAGTCATTGTCAGTCGACAGTTACATAGCTCGTTCAAATCCTGCCTTCTTTTAAACCTTGTTCCTCCTCTGCATGTATTGATCTCACACTTCCCATTTTCTCCTATGTAATTTGCTCCTACCCTTTTCTAAAGATCCCAATTCCAGTTGTTTTATCTCTGTTACTGTCTTAGCTACTTGGTTTAGACTTTGATTTCCATTTTCTAGTAATTGCTTTTGTGGCAGCCAACATAATTAGACTCGGCGAAGCCTTACTATGTCTAGGCAATTCTGATTCCGTAGCCTAGCTCAAGAAAAATAATTTCCTTCATTACATCAATTTGCTCAGTTTACAGTGAATATTTAAAGTCTGCCAGCTCATTACATTCCAAAAAAATATGTTCCTAGTTACCTCTTTCTTCCCCATCACACCTCCAACATTAGCTGTCTACTTGAGGAAAAATTCTTTGGAGTCTACTTGGGGTATAAAAATATCTATGTAAACACTTCCAAGCAAAGATCCTAAATCTTCTTGATTTTGTTGCATAGTTGGCAGACATGTATATATTCCCCCTCATTGTCTCTTTGTGAATTGCTTATGCAATCTCTCTTGCTAAATCTTTCTAACCTCTTCCGCTTAATTCTTATAGTTCTCATGCAATATTTTATATTCTGTACTAATTATTCCTTTCTTAACAGCAACTTTGATTCTAGATTCTGCTAAAAACTCTACCAGTGTTGGTCTTTCATTTAGGACTCCTGAATTGCTTTCTCTTTGCCTATACTCTGATATGAATCCTTGATAGGGAAGGCAATCTTTAACCTGCAGTCCAAATAAGTTCTTGGTGTCTTCCATTCTATTATCTTTCCCTCTCTAGTTATTTGCTCCTAATACTTTGATTCCTTTGCCAGTTTTCTCCAGTAAATTCCAGCCCCCTCTTGCCTATTGTCTGTATCCGCGATTGCAGTCATCCCTATCAGCAGAATCTCATTTCTTCATTCCTGTGTTGGCTTAGTTCTTGGAATACTTTCTGCTACTTTATGAATTTAATGTTTTGTATGATTTTTATTATCCTTAAAGTTCTGCATCCAAAATCCCAGTCTTTCCTTGTTTCTTGAGCTTCCCCCGTTTCATCATCATTATCTCTTTCCACTTTGGATTATAGTTTTTTGCTTGTGCTATGTATAGGAGCCTTAACTGTGTTGCTCTGAAATACCCCTTCAAATCTGGTAATCCCAATCCACCCTGTTCTATTGGAAGAATCATCTTATCCCACTTGACTCTTGCCATCTTCCCCTCCCAGATAAAATCCTTCAGCTCTTTATTCATTACTATCCACAACTTCTCCTCTGGTTGATAAAAATATGCCTGACCTGTGTATAAGACCAAAGGGACTAAAAATATTTCAACTACTTGTATCTTACTATCGATATCCATATAACAGAGCTTCCATTTTTCTCAGTTTTTGTATTATCTTTTGTTTAGTCTCTTCCCACATATCCTTAGCTGCCACACCAGAATAATTTTTAATCCATACTCCTAAATACTTCATTTTATCATGTCCCCATAAGTATGGATATTGCTGAACCAATTTGTATGTGGGTACATAATTTACTGCTATTGCCTTTGTTTTAGCTTCATTCATTTTGTATCCCAAAAAGATTTGAAACTGTCACAGTACGTTTTGTCAGGTATAAAATAATGTCATCTTCAAAAAGAGCCAGTTTTTCTTGACATATCCCTTTCTGGTTTTGTCAGGTATAAAATAATGTCATCTTCAAAAAGAGCCAGTTTTTCTTGACTACCATACCAATTCTATCCTTGAATTTCTGAGTCCGTTATTTTCTTTGCCAGTGATTCTAAATATAGTGCACATAAACACCTGTTAATGGAGGGGTAGTTGAAGTCGCCCAGTATGAGAGTGTTAGGTTGGACCCTAGTATTCTCAATGGTGCTTAGGAACATGGATTGTGAGTCTTGGGACATGGTTGGGGACCTATAGCAGGCTACGACCTGAATTGCTGTCTTACCCAATGTTAGCTGCACCTGAAGTATCTCTGATGCGTTATGTAGGGCTACCAGTCTGGAAGTGTGTGCATCCTTTATGAATATGGAAACACCACCACCTTTGGAGCTTCCGTCCATGTTCTGGGGCCAAAAGGTGTGCCTGGTAGTGCAGGGGCGCGTTCTGCTGCCTTGAGCCAGGTCTCTGTTACAGCACAAATGTCGATGTTCTCCATTTTAAGGAGTGCTTCAAGCAAGTGCATTTTGAGATTTAGACTTCTACCTTTGAGCAGCATGACTCTCAGATTGCATTTGTTTGTAGCTGTTACGGTGGTAATTTGATCTTTGGAACACCGCCTAAAAAAGGCACTATAGGGGTGGCAAGAGCCTTGGCCAGTATCCGGAAGCCCAGGGGTGACAGATGCAGGCCATCTCTGGCAAAGCATCGAGGTCTGTCAAGCATGTCATCCCAGACAGATACTGGATCCCCTTAGAATGACACCAGAAACTTATCCAATTGTTGAAATCAATCATTTTCTGCTTGTACTTTACTGTGGTATCATTCTGGGTGATAGTAGGATGCTGCTCAGGGCTAGGGTCATACCCACCTGGGCTACATAATCCGAGAGCTCCTCCATGTCTCTTTTCATGTAGTCCAGGGAGATGCGTCTCAGGTCATTCACGCCCACATGTACAATGACAGAGTCATATCTGTACCTGTTGTTGAGGGACCTGAGTGCATACGTTATGTGGCAGATCCTGGCACCTGACAGGCAGTTGACTGTTACTTTCTCCTTATTCAACCTAGTGAGTGGAACATCAGTGTACCTCACTATCGAGTCACCTGACTAGTGTGTTGGGCATGCTGTTTTGCCTTAGGGGCTTTGGTTGAGTGGCACACTGTTTAGGAGAGTTATGTGTCTCGTGATTAGTGTTGTGTTGTGGTGGTTGAGTGCATTTCTGCCTTGGAGGTCTCTGCTGTTTGGGTAGATTATTATTGAGAGCCTCCGCGAAGGTGGTTATGTGGTTTGTGTTTTTATGTGAAGGCAGTGCTAGTGTGTGTTCTGGAGGGCTATGTGTTCCATGTGGTGTGGTGCAAGTGTTGATCTTCTCCTCTTGACCAGCTACTCCAGTCTTGGTTGGAGCGTGCATGGTTTCCAATTTGGATATACAAGTGCATCTTTCGCAAGTCTGAGTGTTGGGAGGTAAGTAGAGAGGGCTATCGGTGTACATGAGCCAGATGCTAAATTGCCTCAGGATGCCCAAGTTCACCAAGTTAATAAGAGAAAGCACCGGGAACTGACCTTTAGACATGCCTGGAGGGGTGGGCATTAATAATAAGTACTGGAGCTGTTTCCTTGTAGAATGTTTAGTGCTGGTAGCACTTTTGTGTGCTACAATAATTGCTACAAGAAGTCTGGTAAAGCGCTAGACTAATAAGCTAGTAAAAGTGCAGGAGAGGAGAGAACAAGCAGAGATTATCATAGAGGACCCCACCCACTTTAATTTTCACCTCTGATCCCTCGTATATCATCCTAGTCAACCTTATAATTGTATCATGTAATGCAAATGCTTCCATTACTCTGCTCATAAAGTCCCAGTGTACTCTGTCAAATGCTTTCTCTGCATTAAGACCCATCAACAGCAGTGGTATTTTCTTATGTTCTGCTTCCTTCTGGATCATCAGTGTTCTGTTAATGTTGTCAAATGATTGCCTCCCCGCCACAAAACCACATTGATCCATATCTATCAGTTATGGCATCACTTTTGCCATTCTTTTAGCCATTATATACATAAACATTTTATAATCATTGTTTAGTGCTAAAATAAGTCTGCATGAAGCTGGATCTGATGGATCTTTACCCTCTTCAGGTATTACAACTACAACCTCTTTCTTCCAGGATGCTGGTACTTCCCCTCCTCTTAAAATACTATTAAATGGAATCTTCCAGATCTTTATCAGTTTTTTGATATTCCTTGGGACTTTCCTGTAGATTGGTTATACATCGCCAGTTTTATCTCCTCTCCTCTTATCCTTTTAGTATTTGAGCCTCCTCTACCTCTAACCTTGGCATATTTAATTCTTCCATAAATATTTCAATTTGTAGATTTTCTTGATTTCCATATTATCTGCTTTATACAGAGTTTCATATAATTTCTGAAATGTTTCTAATACTGCTGCAGGATCCCTTGTTATCTTCCTTGTTATAGGCTCCCTAAGCTTGGCGATATCCCCTTCTACTTTCTGTTGCCTGAGTCATTGTGGTAAAAGTTTTTATGCTCTAGTGTTATCAAACAACAGATGCTTAACAGCAATAATTCTGCTCTCATGTTTGTTATTATCAGGGTAATCCCTTATTTTCTGTTTAGCATTCTGCAATTGCTCCTCTTGTTCTGCAAGATTCCCTCTATTTTGCAATACTTTGACATTTGTCAGTTCCTCTAAATAATTCTTGCTACTTCTTAATCATATCTCCCTTTCTTTTATTTGCACCCTATTTTTAAACTCCACTTTAATTTATCCCACTCCCTAGCTATATTTTCAGAAGAAATTTCTGTTTTCTCAAATAGCTCCTGAATAATTTCCACTACCCATTCCTTAAATTCCTCTCTTTTCAGCAGATAGGTGGGAAAGTGCCTCTGTCTCATTTTTTATTTCATTACCTTGTGTTTTTAGTTATTGGTGCACAATCTGAAATAGTCATTGGGTACATATCAAGACCTTCAATAAGATGTCCTTGTTCCTGTGAAATGTAAATTCTATCTAGCCTAGCCCAGTTTTTGTATCTTGGGGAATAATATGTAAATTCACATCTTCCATGCCAAATATTTTCTTAAACTTCCTTAAAATTTAATTTTCCTTTTATATTTTCCCTTCTGGGCCTTAAGACATATATTCACAGCTGCTAATCAAATTCTAGCCCCCACCTATAAGTAATATTCCTTGATGAAAGCTGGTTATTTCTGCCAGAAGTTCCTTTATAGCAGTTTTCTGTATAATATAAATACATGCCAGTGTAATCCTCCTCCTTTGCCAGTAGCCCCTTAGTACTACAAATCTATCATTATTTTCTTTTTTATTCTCTTATATTACTATTGGTGCTGCTCTTGCAATTAATGTAAGTACTCCTCTCTTCCTTTGTCCCAGGTATTTTGCTGAATAGCCATCATTAAAACCTTTCTTTATCAAATTCACATGTTCAGTGCTTTCCAAGTGCGTCTTCTGCAGCATAGCTATTTGCACTCTACATAATTTTTCATATAATTCAATACTCTTTCTTTTTTTATTTATCTGTGAGGCCATTAACACTTAAAGACATTATAGTCATATTCTTGAGAAATTATTATTTTTCCCACTTCTTGGCAGTCTCATTCAACCAGCCTTTTCTTCATTTCGACCTCTGAGTTGTGCAGATGTTCTTCATGTTTCACTGTTGCAGTCATCACACTTTGGTCATCTGCCTGCAGGTAGCCCTCAGTCGGCCTGAATACAATAGTCTTAGTATTTCTGCATCAGATGCTGTCACTTCTTCCATGACGTCAGGTTGTCAGGGGATTTTTTTATAACAGGCAGCCGACGCCATTACATCAGTCTTTCTTGCTGAGGAGGAGCCAGAAGCAGAAGCAGTTTGCAAGTGCCACTCGGCCGCTACCTGAAATTTTTCTTTACGGATTTATAATCCTGAAGTCTTCTAAAGCTAAGTACCCCGTTGGGGATCCTTTTTTCTTGCTCTAACCGATGTCAGAAAAAGTTAACAATTGCCTTGCCTGTGGAAAGCAAATACCTCACAGAACTTTTCATTCTTACATCACCTGTTTAGGCCCAGACCACGACGACCCTTGCTTTCGGTTTTGTGCCTTGTTTAATGCCCGAACCATTCATCGTCGGGCTATCTTTGTAGCTAAATTCTTTCTCTCTCGTTCGTATTCCAAAATAGCTTCGATAAGCCATCTGACTCTGATCTTCTGAAAAAACATAAAGATGAAGACCGAGACAGACCACATAGGTCCAAAACTGCTGACGACGTTTCCATTAAGCTAGTCGCCAGTCTGCTGGTACTCACTGAGGCGCCTTTGTAGCCACTGATGCCCGCTTCTATGGATTCACAGGCCTCTGCTGAGACATATTCGGAGTCCGGTATGCAGTGAGATGCTTCTTCGACTATGGAATCTGCGGATGTCTCTACCTTGGATGGGTCTGGAGCTGCTGTGCAGGCACTGTCTTCTGAGGGTGTATTCCATCCTACCGATGTTCGAATCAAACTGACGACTTCTTTTCTAGCCAAAACTACCGAGTTTCTTAGGCCTAGAGTACGCACTATACCTAGAAAACTGACGACCAAAGCACATGCTCAAGCTCCCATGCCACAAAAACAAATGCTTAGGATGGTTGAAGACCTTATTACCCTAATTAGGGGAAGCCAGCCTTCTCCTGCTGAGAGACAAATAATTGAGTTTCCTTCTGATTCCACAGACCAGGAGTCCGATGACTCTGACCCTTCTGATAACAGGACATGCCCTTATCAGCCTATGAGGATTCAGATGCAGAGGAATCCATTCCCTCTGCCTCCTCTCCAGAGGATTTTTCTTTTGGTGAAACCTTGCATAGTTTGAGAGTATTTCCACTGGGAATGCCAAGACTATCCTCAGTCCCTTAAGAGACTTGGGGAATTTTTAGAGTTGCCTCAGCACAGGCCTCTAGCTATACTCCCTGTCCTGGATGTTGTAGGTGATGTTTTTATGGAATCCAATCTTACTGCAGATACATTACCCCCGGTCCCTAGGAAACCTGACTGGTACTACAGAGTATCAGATTCCCACAAGTTTCTTTTCAAGAATCCTACTGCTGATCCAGGGACCTAAAGGTTTTAAGGCTACTACATCCAAAAATCCTACCCCTTCAGACAGGGATTCCAGAGCTTTAGACATATGGGGTAAAAGGGTATATACCTCTGCAACTCTTGCCGTCAGGGCATTGAATTGCCAGTTTTACATGTTGAAGTACCAGCAACATTTTATGGAACGAATTAAACAAAAAATGGTATTATTTCCAGATTGTGCAGAAAATAAAGATTTACAAGAGCTAATGCATTCTGCAAACCAAGTTAGTAAGCATACTTTGCAGTGTGGCTTTGATGCCCTAGAAGCATCCTGCAGGGCTGCAGTCACTGGTTCTGTACGGAGAAGGTACGCTTGGCTGAAGGAACAAACCTTGCCAGATCATGTCAAATCCAAATTACTAGACGCTCCTTTAAATAAGTGCAGTTTGTTTGGCACCAAAGCAGAAGAAGTTCTTAAAAAGATAGAAGAAAAAGATAAATATGTGCAAACTGTTAAAGAATTCTTACAAGTGCAACCACCTAGATTCAGTAGGCATTTGCCTTCAAAAAACTGGTCCTTTCCAGCCCCTACCACGTCTTCCCAGACAAGACCCCGGGGAAATGGCCCATCCAGACTACAGTCTCAGGTTATGCAGAGATCTTAACAATGGAGTGCCCCCACCCCAAAAACAGGGAGTGGTAAGCTGTCCCCTATGGAAAAAATTCACAATGACTCAATGACTTCTCAATTCAGCTTCACAGCCCTGCCCAACTGCTTGTGCCCCTAGGAGGAAAACCTGCCCTTCATACCGAAAACTGGATGTCCATTACTAAGGACCGATGGGTCCTCAACATTGTATCCCATGGGGTACAAATTCTACTTCCATTCACTGCCAACCCAAAGCGGGTTTCCAGGCCTTTCTTCAAACCAGTGGTCAGAGGCTCAAAAGCAAGTACTTTCCCTGCTCAATTTCAGAGCTATTCAACCGGTTCCAGTACAACAAAGGGGTCAGGGTTTCCACTTGAGACTTTTTCTGGTGACCAGAAAAGAGGGCTTTTGGTTCCCAATCCTGGATCTTTCAATTCTCAACATCTTTCTGGTGGTCTCAAAATTCAAGATGCTTAGCCTGCAACAGCTTCTCCCTATGCTAGCCAAGGATGCCTGGTTAGTCACTCTAGACATAAAAGAAGCTTATCTGCACATCCCCATAAGGGAGTCATGCAGGAAATATCTACATTTCAGGGCAGGCTCTATGCACTATCAGTTGTCTGCACTTCCCTTTGGCTTATCTACTGCACCCAGAGTATTCACAAAGTGCCTGGCTCCAGCCATTGCATGCTGCAGGCAGAGAAATATCCAAATTTTCCCATACTTGGATGACTGTCTGATTCAGGCGGACAGTCAGGAATTGCTTCTTCAGCACCTGGCATTTGTAAAAAGCCTTCTCACTTCATTGGGGTACACCATCGACGAAAAGAAATCACAATTGGTACCCTGTCAAAAGATTGTATTCCTGGGAGCGAGCTTGGACAAGGTGGGAGGATGGCATAATGGTTAAGGTGTTTACCTTACAGACACAAGCTGCACGGTTTGATTCTCACATGGGGTAATTGGCTAGGCTTGAAATGGTTTACAAGGGCAGTTAGCCTAGTTCTAATCTATGAACCTATGAACTTCCCAGATGGCATTTCTCACTTCAGAAAAAAAGGTCTGTCTGACAAACTACTTCAAACAAATGGTCACCAGAACCCAGCTATCTGCAAGAAAAATACTGCAAGCCCTAGGGTTCATGGCCTCTTGTATTCTAATAATTCCATATGTAAGACTGCATATGAGGAAACTTCAATGGTACTTAAAAAGTCTTTGGTGCCAACATTCTCATGACCTGGAAACAGGCATTCCTATCATACCTTGTCTAAGGGCAGAGTTCATTTGGTGGGCAGAAGCATGCAACCACAACAAGGGACTGCATTTCACTCAGCCCCTCACCGCCCAAATCCTGACAACAGAAGCATCAGACTATGCATGGGAGGCTCACATGGCAGGCAAATGCATTCAGGGCCACTGGAGCCCAGGACAGATTCTCCTGCACATCAATCCAAAAAGAGATGCTAGCTGTACAGAATGCTCTGACAGCTTTTAGATACCTAATCCTTCCAGGACAACTGCTGATAAAAACAGACAACACACCACAATTATGTGGTACATAAACAAGCGGGGGGATCCCATTCTTACTCACTTTGCAGGTTAGCCATGGCCTTGTGGAACACAGCCTTGAGCAACCATGTACATCTACAAGCTTAATTCCTGCCAGGCAAACAAAATTCACTGGCAGACTTGAGCAGAAATCTCCTAGACCCACATGAATGGAAATTGGAGCCCAGCACCTTTAACCTTCTCATCCAGAGGTGGGGGACACTGGAGGTGGACCTCTTTGCCTCCCCCAAGAACCACCAGTTAAGCAAATATGCACCAGGAACCCTCACAGCAGGGCTTGGAAAGTGGATGCCCTATCTTTCCAATGGGAAAACCTCTCAATCTATGCCTTTCCCCCTCTGACCCTTCTCTCAAGAGTACTACGCAAGGTAAAACAGGACAAGCCAAGGGCAATTCTTATTGCCCCAGACTGTCCGTGCCAACACTGGTACCCACGCCTATGCTGCCTGACAATAGTGCCACCCTGGCACCTACACCAGACTCCTACCCTGCTGTCTCAGCAGGAGGGACATATTTTGCAACCACAATTGCAAACCCTAAACCTTGCAGCCTGAGTTCCTGGCTTATCTCTTGAATACCCCAACAACAGCCCTCCGCAAACAGGTGCTGGACGTCATTCTTGAAGCCAGAAAGCCTAGTACTAGGAAAGCCTATGCTGAAAAGTGGAAAAGATATTGTTCTTGGAATCGGTCTAAAGGAAAGGACACAGCAGTGTCCTCCTTACCTCTAATCCTGGATTACCTAGCAGAGCTACTACACAGAGGCCTATCCTCCACCATTAAGATTCATGCCTCTACCATCTCAGCTCATTATAATACAGAGTCACCTCTATTTTCTCACCCTGTCATCAAACAGTTCCTGAGAGGGGCTAACAACGTAAGGTCCCCTAGGAGAGCACCCACCCCTGCCTGGGACCTTAACTTTGTACTGGAAAAGTTCACGCTTCCCCCTTTTGAACCTGCTTGCCTCAGCAGAGTTAAAATTCCTCTCTTGGAAAACAGCATTGCTTTTAGCCATAACTTCAGCTAGAAGAGTGTCTGAGTTACAGGCGCTAATGGCTGTGGAACCCTTCATTATTTTCCATGCTAACAGGGTTTCCCTCAGGACTAACCCGTCCTTTATGTCTAAGGTGGTGTCCAGTTTGGCTCTTAACCAATCCATCCATTTACCAACCTTCTTCTCTAACCCCCAGAATAAAGGGAAAAGGATCCTGCTGTCCTTGGACGTGCACAGACAGCTCAGGTTCTACCTTGACAGGACTAAGCCTTTCAGAAAATTGGACCAGCTGCTAGTCAGCTTTGCTAAAAGGGCAGAGGGTAAGGCCATTTCAAAACAACCCATTTCCAAATGGATAGCACACTGCATCCATTTCTGCTACAAGCACCATGGAAAACCTACCCCACAGGGGATCGGAACACATTCCACTAGGGCTACTTCCACTTCTACAGCATTTCTCAGGGGAGTCCCTACCAGGGACATTATGGAAGCTGCAACCTGGAGTTCTGTACACACCTTCACCAAGCATTACCACTTGCCTATCTTTTCCAAATCCAGGGCTGGATTTGCTACAGCAGTCTTGCAAGGCCTACTGGCCAGCCCTAACACTTCTTGACTGCCTCCACCCATCCTCAGCTTTGGGAATCAACCCAAGTGTGATGACTGCAACAGTGAAACATGAAGGACATAGCACAGTTGTGTACACTTACCATAAATGTAGATGTTCAAGTGTATTCACTGTTGCAGTCCTGGTTTCCCTCCTTCCAGCTCCCTGGCTTTCTCTATCTTTTTCTCTCCTCTCTATGGCTATTCCTAGTGGCATTGGTATTTACTTTTTACTGGTGGTGGTCCCCACCATATACTAGCTCCCTATTTGGGGACTCCTGATATTTGGGGCAAGAAAAACTGATGTAATGGCATTGGCTGCCTGTTTCATACCCTTGATGACCTGACGTCATGGAAAGTGACAGCATCCAACAGAAATACTAAGACTCTGGTATTCAGGCCGACTGCGGGCTACCTGCAGGCAGATAACCCAAGTGTGATGACTGCAACAGTGAATACACTCGAACATCTACATTTATGGTAAGTGTATACAACTGTACTTTTTATCACCCTATCTGAATATCTGTTTAAAGCTTCTTCCATTTTTTCCCAGCCTTTTATTGTTTGAGATGATATACGCCATCAGAGTTTAATTTATTTTAGTCCGTCTGTGTGCAATTGCCTTATACTTTCCTCTCGGCTACTGGAAGTTATGTCTAGAGCTTGCACTGCTTTTTGCTGAACAGCTACAGTACTTTTCCCAGTCAGTGTTTTTTTTTTTTAGCTAATTTTTCTTCAGATCCTCTCTTTCTTTTTTCCTGGTTCTCCGGCAGTACACTTACTAGACAGTTACTGAAATTTACCCAGGAATCTTGGTCCACTGGCTTTGTCTGCTACGTTTCCATTTTCACACTGGGAGAACTAGAATTAAGCTGTTACTAAGTGTCCAGGCATCTTGGAAATCCCAAAATATTTGCAACCTTGTCTCATTTTCAAACATTGTGCTCAGTAGTTAATAAAATCACTTTGTCTTAGTCTCTTGTAGACTGTAACAAGTTTTTTGTAACAAATATACAAAGAAACTGCCCTCTGTGTCTGCAGCATAGTGGCTTCTTCTCTACAGCATAGTGGCTTCCTCTTTGGCATTTTTCAGACGTGTATTCTTAGAAGATATTTTTGCAGCTGCGAAGTTGGTATTACTGAACACTTTCACGAGAGATTACAAAATGGAAGTGACCTGTAGTAAAACACAGTGCACTCATAAACACATACACTCTATTAAATAGCGTTTTCATCAGAGTTCCATAGACTTCATCAGATGCAGAACTCTAGCTTCATGATGCCTTGTTTCAGCCTCTGGTTGCAGAATCCAGACTGTTCAAGAACTGCTACCTACATGGGCTACTGAATACTTCTGTAACTTTCTGCAGAGAGAACTCTGCAGGAAGTTTCAGAAGTACTCAGATTTCTGTTTTTTTCGTGTGTATTTTTTATGCCCATGTAGGTAGCAGTTCTTGTACAGTCTGGATTCTGCAACTGGAGGCTGAAACAAGGCACCATGAAGCTAGAGTTCTGCAGCTGATGAAGTCTATGGAACTTAGACGAAAACGCTGTTTAATACAGTGTATGCATTTGTGAGTGTACTGTGTTTTACGTGGCTGGATTAAAGTTTATGAATACCAGTGCTGGCTTGGACTTTCCCTGGATAATTTTGGTTTTGATTTTATATATATATATATATATATATATATATATATATATATATATAAAATGTGAAACCAGATAAAATTGATATATTTTGGGGCAAAACTTGAACTTTTTATTTTGAATGTATGACAAAAAACAGATTGGTGTACATGCATTTTCAGGCTATTTAAAGTGAGGAGTAGAACAAAAGATTTTTCCATAGATTAAATCTGATATGGTGCTAGTAGTGTTGCAACTAATGCTGGTAGGTTGTGAAGTACATTTATTTTTTCATATAACAGAACATGGTATTATAGATGTTGCAGGAGCACACTTTCTCCTAAAATGTTGGGAAAAAGGCGGCTACATTTATTTATTTATTTATTGACATTTGAATACCAGGAAAGGCCAATTGGATAGAAGCCCATTTTCAGCAGAGGTCCAGGGAGAAAAGTTCCAAATTATTACAAAACGTTTTAAGAACAATAGTTTTACATTCTTCAAAAATAAACAAAAACATCTGAAATTTAAAGAATTATATAACAAATTAGACCTAGTATAAAAATATTGGTAATACAAACAGGAAATGCAGTATGAAGTGAGGGAAGAACAGGTGTATGGTACATTTTAGAGAGAAAATCAGGGACGAGAATTTGATAGAAGTGAAGAAGGGAGAGTAAGGATTTATAAAGAATGAAAAGGTGCTAGTTTAAATTTAGGGATTTAATTTATCCTGGTTTAGAGCAAGAACTGAGCCATATTTTAGCTAGGAAGTCCTTCAGAGTAGTTTTGAAATATGGAAGGGAGGGTATTGACCTGATGGATATAGGTAAGGAGTTCCAAGAATTAGCAACCTTGTAGAAGTACAGAAAATGCCAAGAAGATTTAATAGTTTTGTAGACAGACAAGTTTTTGGTCACTGGAGCACAATGACCAAATGGGAACCTAGTTGTGCTGAATGCTTTTTTAGTACTGGAACCCAAGCAGATGTAAGCTGGATAATGTTGTAGGGGGTAAGAAGCTGCGTATATGTTAGTTGGTGAGGCAGTTCTAACCAATTTATGCTTTTTAGTGCTATAAAGTGGTGGGATCTGAAAGGGGTATTTGCTGCAAATGTAGCAACTTTGTTGTGGCATTGTTCAAGTTTTAATTTTTGTGAAGCCTGAACGTTAGTGAGAATGGGAGCACCATGAAGAAGTGTGGGGAGGAGGTAAGCAGTGGCAAGTATAGTTTTAGTTGTACGAGTGAGAAGGTTTTGGGGTCTAAAGCATCCTTAGTTTTTGATGAGTTTTTCTTATGCAGGTTTGTATATGCAGGTCGAATGTAAGATTATCATCCACTATCACCCGTAATCATTTGTTATAAGAAGTAACTTCAGTGGTTGTATTATCAATTAAGAAGACTTTGAATTTTGTTTTTTCATGAGAGAAATTTGGGGGAAAGTAGTTTTGTCTTTTTTGAGTTGACCATGAGTTGTGAGTTATGAAACCATGTTTCAGTGGCTGAGCTTCCTCAGTAATTTTATTTAGGTGTACCATGTCTAAGGTGTTCAAAGTGAGAGTGGAATCATCTGCGTATTGTATTAGGGTGACCTGTTGTGTGGCTGTGTAGAGGGTGTTAGTGAAAATGTTAAAGAGGAGGGGACCACGGATAGAGCCTTGTGGTACACTGGTGGAGACTGAGACGTAAGGAGAGAACGTGGAGTGCCATTTTACTGACTAATACCTATTGAACAGGTAGCTTTTGAACCATAGAAGGGTGGGCTGCAAGAGAGCTAGTCAGAACATTTGAAGTAAAGGTTTGCTGTGACAAACTGTGTTGAAGGCTTTAGACAAGTCTAGAAATAGGGAAGAGACTAGTTTGTCATTACTTCTGGTTTTATTGACGATATCTATATAGGTTAGAAGGGCAGTACTAGCACTATGGGAAGGACAGAAGCCATGATGTATAGAGGATAGGAGCTGTTCCATTTTTCAAGTATTTTGGTAAGGGGAGATAAGATTGCAATAGATCTAAAGTTATTAATGTCTGTTGAATTTCTTCATTTGTGTAGAGGGATAATTTGTGACTTTTTCCAGAGAGAGGGAACATGGGATTCCTGGATTGACCTATTTATATTTATAAGGATTGAGACAGGATAGGCGATGTTATTGGCTGCTGTTTTTAGGTACTTGCTTGGAAGGTCATCAGCTGAAGAAGAGCATGGTTTAAGTGTTTAAGAATAGTTTTATATAGGATGTGGACACAGGTTTGAAGGTGAAAGAGGATGTGGGGATATATGTCTGTTGGATAGGGTTGGGATTGGATGTTGAGGTATCCTTTGTTAGTACAGCATCTCTATATATAAAAATAAGAGTTGAGCTGTATTGCACTTTTGAGTGGTGAGTTATTTTGAGAGGGGTTTGGGTTGAATTTTCTGGCCGGGATGTTAGATTTCTTTAACGGATGTCACAAATTTTTTTAGGATTATGTTTAGTATTTTTCTGAAAGTTACTATAGTATAGTTTTTTTTTTCTCCTTTATTTGCTTTTTAGTACGATTTCAAAGCATTCTGAACTGTTCAAGATATTGAGATGTTTTATATTTTTGCCATTATTTTCATGCTTTTATCTATCCTGCGTTAGTTTTTGGGTCTGTATTCGAAATGCCATTTCAGCAGACACCTAATCAGCGACACAAATTCAGTGAAAATCGTTTCAGCGATTCTAATATATACCCTAACATTCCACTCTTTTTGGATAGCCAAATTGCATTATTTGTTTTTAGCCTTTTCCTTCTGCCAGATGCAAGGCTATTTAGGATATTTAGAAAAGTTGAAAGGAATTTATTTACAGCATTGTGTAAGGGGAGGAATTTTAGAAGTTCCAGTTAATAAATTATAGTGTGGTAATGAACATTTCTGGGTTAAACTTGAAAAGGTTGCATGTTATTTTATAAATATGCTATTTAACTGGATGTGTGAGATGTCTGGTTGTATAGATTGGGAGATGATCACTGAGAGAGTCTTGACATTATACCTGTGGTGGAGTATTTCCTAGGATCTATTTGTCTTGCTATAATGTGTAGGGGTATTATTTAGTTGTGTGAAACCATGTAAGTTCATGTTGGATGTAGGGGAGTTAAACTGAGATTTACCTCGCCTAGTAGTATTTTTTCTTGTTGAAATGTTATGGATATCCAATGTAGGATATCCCAGTATAGTTATATCGTCGCTAGGAGGGACAGTAATACATATAATTTTTTATTTTGACGAAAGAAATAAGAAGCTGTGCTGAACCAAATTTTGGTATTGGTTTGCTGTAAGAGGAAATGTGGCAGATGTTGGGAAATATTAAAGCAATACCGCCACCTTTCCTCTTTTTACAGTCATTATGGATGATGATAGAGTCAGGAGGTATAACTTCAGAGTAGTTTATGCTGGGTGTAAACCAAGTTTCAGCTAAAGCGGGAACATTACGCTTATGTTAGGTAATCCAGGCATATGTAGTTCAGCAGTTTTATTTCTTGTGCTTTTGACATTTATTGCAAAAATTGGATCACCAGGTTTGCAGATTGGCTGTTGTTGGATTAGAAAAGTGTGTTGGAGAGAATTATCCTTGTGTTCATTGTGATAGGTGGGGCCAGGATTAGGGCGTATAGGGTGATTTTTTAGTATATTAGGGAATTATGCATACTTGTTTTTTGGAGAGGATTCTTGCACTTAATTTTGTTTTGGTTTGAGTTGAGTGTGGTTAATCAGTCTATATTTGGAATAAAGAGGAGGGGAAATTATTAAATAGGTTTGGTGCAATGTATGGAGAGTATAAAGAGAAAGTATGAACATGCGGTTGGGACAGAGCTGGGGAGATGTCAGATATTATTGAGTCATGGTAGGATGAAAGATAGCACACTAAGCTGACAAGTAGCATAATTAAGTGCAGGAATCTGTATTTTATGGTCGATAGGTAGTGGGGAAGTAGCAATGAAGAAGGAAATGAGAAGTTGCAGGGCAGTAGGAGATTTAGTGATGGTAGATTCTGAAAGATGGTAGAGGATAGGCAAGGACAGAAGTATTTTCTGTAAAAGAAGATAGTTTGTCCTGGCATCTTCTCTAGAATGCAAGGAATAGAGTGGTATGAAAGGCTAAAGTATAACGATATAGTGAAAATAAGAGGAAATGAGGGTTTATTTGGGAAAAGTATAAGATACAATGTGGAATAAATGGGTACTATTAGGAAGGATAGTGATTTATGAATGGATGTAGTACAGAGCAGCACTGGAGGGAGACAGATAGTGGGGGGGTGGGGATAAAAATTTAATTGAAATAGGAAAGTAGGAAACAAGAAACCAAAATGTATGTATAGAAGTAGTAAGGTCATTTTGGGAGGGTTTTGGAATTAGAATCACAAGTGAAATGTGTACATAGGAAGAATATTAGGGTAAGACACCCTCAGTTCAAATCTTATTGAGATCAATCTGCTTTTATCCAGTACAAAGCAATTAACAAAAAGATGCCAAATTAAATCAGTTTTTCTGTCATTTCCTGAGACTAAATAACTGGGTATATGCAGTATAGCATACCGGTCAAGAAAAGGGGGACAGTGGCCAACGTATTAAGAGTTTCTTAGAGTGCACGGACTGTGTCACATAGACTTTCAATCACAGAACAAGCATGTATTTAATTGATTGTTAATACACAGGTCCTTCATGATAAGGCAACCTTCTTCATAAATAAAGGCAACCTTTGCTTTAATCCTGTTGACTGACCCACAACTTACCCAGGTTCACAGATTGTTTTCTGACTACAAGACAGAATCCATGGGCTTGGTCAACCCTCTCTGCTTCCCTATCCTACCCCCAATTCCCACCCACCCCCACTAACTCTACATGTATACTATACCCATAATGCTCACATCCTCCAATAGCGCCACACTTCCTGTCTCAAAGTAACTAATCAACAGGCCCTCTTGTTGAACTTAAACACTCTCCTGTTTATCTAAACCCTTTTCGCCACACACTACATATCTTCATCTCCTGCCTCTCTCCCACACTTATATACTTCACACATCGCACCCTAAGTACTTGCACTGCACCCCATACCCCACCCCATTAAAATCCACCCAATCTAACTTTCTCCTCCTTCCACCCTCCTCCTGGAAGGTGTGCTGCACTGCCTGACCATGCTACTCTTCGTATTAACTCCTCTGCTTCTACTTCTTTCTATATCTACTTCCTAACACAGTAGCCTTTGCAACAGCAACTCCTGTCATACCCTGTTCTAGTCACATAAGGCACCCAATACTATTCAAACAGTCTTTATCTCTCCATCACTGTTTAACCACTCAAACATCCTCCTATACAAATTCAAGCCTCCCTCCAAATAAAAACAAAGAATTCCACTTTCACATTACTTACATCTCCCCATTCAACTAGCTGACTTTAAACTTATTACTCTCTGGTGACACACACGCCAACCCTGGACCACTCACCACCACCCCTTTCCTACCTATGCCACACACCCCTCCCCCAATCTACACTCCTCTTCCCCATCTTCCACATGTCCAAGTACACCCACAACTAATACCTCTCCTTCTTCATCCACCAAAAAAAGCTAGCTGTACTTTCCCTCAACATCCAAAATATAACCAGCAAAGTTACCAGACTTCATTCCTGGAATTTCTCTCCACTCTTCTGATATACTTATTATATCCAAAACCTAGCTTAAACCTCACATCTCAGACTTAGAAATCCTGCCTCCTGGATATAACATTTTCCACTCAAAACTTCCAAACAAAAGTGATGGCGTAGCAATGCTGTACTCTGATAAAGTCTCCCTCTCCCCTCTTTCATTGTCACTTCCCAACTTTCGTCCTGCCAATATATACTCATAGTTAACTACAAAATCAATAATTACAAAAAGATAGCTATTGCCTCTGTCTGCATCCCTCCAGGACACAATATCCCTATCCTTGAACTATTTCTCGCCTGGACCACACAAGCCATCCCCTATGAAACTGTTATACTGAGCGATGTTAATGCTGACTGGAACACAGCATCCTCCTGACCCTCTAAACTCCAGCATAAACCTACATGGCTTTACCCAACTCATCACCACCCCAATCCATCTAAGTAAATGTTTCAACACTAGCTCCACACTAGATGGGATACTTGCATCCCATCCCAGTCTCTATCGCAACCCCTGTACTCTACCTGAGACCTTAAGTGATCACATTCCCACTTGTTTCCTATGCCACTCCCTCCAAACCTGTAAATCTCACTGCTTCATAGAATGCCATAAACTTACTAGTTTAAACCCAGACTACTTTAACCAAACTCTTTCCACAATTATCTGGTCCTTCCTCCATCTCTTTGCCCTAGAAGAAGCTACCTTAAAATGTAACATCTTCCTTGACACCCTAAACCCTTGGCTCCCATCAGGAATATAAGAATGAAATCAAACTATGCCCCCTGGCTCACTCATTCTACTCTCTCTCTCCCTCTAATGTACAAGAGAGACAATTCATGGAAAACTGGTTAAAAAACAAATCTCATTTCCTCCTTCAAAGCTACAAAGAACTAGGCAGCTTAACCAAACAAAACAAACAGGTTAATTATGACAAGAAAGACTTCTACCAAAAACTACTGAACAACCCACACTCAAATCCCAAAATGTTCTGGAACACAGTGAACAAAACTATTTTGTCCAGGTAAACCCTCCTCACGTAAACCCTACCCAGACTGCTGTGATATTGATGCTGCAGAACTTATCAACTCCTCCTTCATCAACACCATCAAAAACCTCACTCTTAAACCCAACTCTGCCAAAAACCAACTCCTCTCTCTCTCTCTCCACAAAACCATCCATACTCCTCATTTAAGCCTGTCCCTACAGTTTACATAAAATCACTACTCAACAAACTTAAAAACTGCTCCCCATTAGCTGACAACCTTCCCCCAGTCTTCCTCAAAGTAGCTGCAAATTCCATCGCCTACCCAATTTCCATCGATATCAATAAAACTCTTTAAGAATCTATAGTTCCAGACATTTGGAAAAAGTTCTACACCATACCCATTCACAAAGGATGGCACTCAACTGACCCCTTCAATTTCAGACCCATAGCCATTTTGTCTTCCCTATCAAAAATACTGGAAAAAGGTTTGCACAAACAACCATTAGAATATCTACTTCAGGAAAATCTGTTAACACCCACCCAATGTGGTTTTCACCCCTACCACAGCCTAGCTACTGCTCTACTATCTTTTACTCAAACCATTGCCAACACCCATGACAAAAACAGACTCGCCTCTTGCCTATTCCTTGACCTCTCAAAACCCATTGATACCGTCTCGCACAACAAACCTGTATCTAAACTTGCTGCTCTCAATTTCTCAAACTCTCCTGTATCCTGGTTTTCCTGCCATCTCTCTAACTGGTTTCAGTCTGTCAAATGGCATGCTGCACTCTCCCCCTTCCTCCCAGTCCAAGTAGGGATCCCTCAAGGCTCCATCCTTGGACCCCTACTTTTCAACATCTTCACTAATAAACTCTATACCTCACTCCTCACTTCACATTAATACAATATGCCGAAGACTCAACAATCGTCACCACCTCTGATAGTCTCGCTCAGCTTTTTACCATCACCCAGGAATCCTTCACCTCAGTTGAAAAATGGCTAACTAGCAACCAACTACTACTTAATCCAAACAAAACCAAGCTCCTCTTATATCTTCCTAAATCCCTCTTTCCTTCCAAGAATCCCTGCACTATGACCTTCATCAGTAACACAGCTATCAGTCAAGCCCTACACTAAACATTTAGGAGTAATAATTGACAATCAATTAAAATGTGTCTATATACAGCAAGCCATCAAAAAAAGCACCAAAAACTATGGATAATCTACAGGAACAAAAATTTCCCTCTCCAGTGAATCTAAAGTCTCTCTAGCAAATGCGTACCTTCTATATACCCTACTCTAGGCTGCTCCATTCCTAACAAACCTTCAATTCAACTTTCTGAAGAAGTTCGACCAGTCCTAACAAACCTTCAGTCCAACCTTCTGAACAAGCTCAAACAATCATAGAACAAAATCGCAAGATTTGCAGCTAACCTACCCTTTTGCTCTCACCACTGCCAATCCTTTCAAAGAAACCTTCAGTGGCCAGAATTCCAACAACAGCTCCTCCTCCCCCAACTACCCCTAGCTCACTCCATCATACATAAACCTACCTCCTGCCCTACCCTGCTCTATCATCCCTTCTAACTCTATACACCCCAAACAGCGCCCTCCAAAGGTCTAACCAACATCTCCTGGAAATTCACAAACCAAATAAAACCATAGGCAAACTTCCTCTGTTCCTAAGAACAATACCCAGTACTAACATCTTTAAACAATCCTTAAAACTTTTCCTGCTAAATGCTAGTACTTGCATATGCCACACCTAACTTAAAACACCCCTCCACATCTACCAGCCTAACCAGTACTACTCTACTCTCAATCTGCCTTTTTGCCATTGATTCTTCATCCCACATAAAATGCATAATCCCATGATAAAAGACTAGAATTTATGCAAACATGCATATTGAGCCACTTGGTTATCTTCATTATTGCGCCTGTTTGTGTTGTACTGGCTTTTTCTTCTATATTTTTCTTTCCTTTCTTCACAATCTAAATGTATTTAACTGTTGTATTATTGTAAATATGATGATATTGTATAACATGTACAGTAAGATTACTGGAGCTTTTCTCCCCAGGTCTGTGCTGAAAAACGCCTGCTGCCCATTTGGACTAACCCCATCAACAAATGTCTAAATAAATAAATGTGCTTACATCATACAATGCCAAAAGTCTCAGTAAACTTGTAGGAGTAGGGCCTTGTGGCAGAGCTCCTGCTGTATTTTGTCTTTGGGCCCAAAGCTTGTCTCTTTCCTCTTGCTATTTGTCCTTTGCACCATCATTTTTTTTTATTTTTGAGAAAGAGAAGAGGAAAATTAGAGCATAGTGATGGCATTGTGTGCAGTGTGTCCTTTTGTCAACTTCCATACCAGCATAAAAAGAACTCTGCATCCTTATGGGAATTAAATAGAACAGTTCAGCTGTGACTTTGTAACCTGAATAGTGGATTATCTTAATTTTGTTCACTCGAATGAAGTTGTGTCTGACTGGGGGCCGGATGAGAAGCTCGCCTCACACACTGCAGCAAGATGCGATGGGAAGTGCAGATCTACACCTCACTGCTGTTACTGACCCTGTCTACTTACCTGCTGATAAGGAGGAAATTCCACCCCACAAAATAAGTTTTCTTTATAAGTTTATTATATTACACTGGCACCTCAACATTACAAAAAATCCTTTCTGTGTGAGCTTGGTAATAAAGTACAAAGTATAAGTTTGAGACAAGTTACCTTTATGCCACTCTGCTGCTGTGTAACTGGAAGGTTTCAGAGCAGCCTGCTTGTGCATTTAGGAAAGTGAACTGCACAGCCTAATGCTATTTAAGCATTTTAATGTACTACAATATTTATAACTCCTAAGATTTATAGATTTGACTGAGGGAGTTTCCTGTTATTGAAAAAGAAACTTGTATGTTTGATCAGTTGGATAAAGATGTTCATAATTGACATAAGAATGCAACTTTATACCAGGCAATGGCAACTTTTAAAACACTAAATTGACCTTAAGTTGTGAGCTAAATTGTACTATTACTACTTGTCTACAAAAAACTATCCATAGTATTTAAGGTTTGCAGGATTGTGAACTTAGCTGCTTGTATAGGTTATAATACATGGATATGTCATTTCCTTAAGTGTACTGCTGCATACACAGATATTAAACTTTATCCTCCTAAAAGTATTTTGCAGTTGATGTAATTAATATAGTAATTTCTGAATACAACAGTTAACACTATAGCAAGCTATTCTTGTGGTTTGGGTGTTGTCATGCTGCATGAATATAAAAGTGTACTGACACAGAGAATATAGGGACTACAGCAGATTTCAGTAAAATGTGTTTCCAGGCCAAATGACAGACAGCCAAACAAATCTGAAATAACTGATGTACAGGTCAAAAACATGACCCTGACAGACATATTTCACAGACTACAGTACAGCAGACTAGGCTGATCCATTAGGCTACACCTCTACATTGATTATTGGGTAACTATGTAGTAAAGGGTGTGTGCGTGCAAGTATATAACCAACAATCCCTTCCAACTAACTCCTTCACTGACCTCTAAGTAGCCTTTCTACATACCCCTGCACTTTTTCTCCCATACCCCTTCATTTTGCCTGTATTCTTCAATCAGTCTCTTCCATCTTTATTTCCCTCTTGCTAATCTCCCCAAACATCTTTTCCCTTATCCATCCTATCTCTCAGTCTTCCCATTTTAATGGCACGTACTGTTGATACTGTATATACATGCCAACTCTGCGTATTACAATTGTGATGCTCACCACTGCCACCAATATGTGGCGTCTCCATGCTGGGCCAGTAATCAAGGAGCCTGAATCCTCACCACTGACATTGAAGAGGGACGTGCACTTGGAATACAAATGGATACACTCAGTATTTCCAGATGCAGACCTCTCTTTAGTCTTTTTTGACTTTAACTTCTGAATTATGTAGTTTGTCTGTTCCTGAAAATGTAAAGTGTCCTTAACTGTTTAATGCATACCTTATATACCAGATCGTATGGTGCCCGTTTAATGATATGGTGTTTGAAATTAAATCATTCATTAAGTATTGTTTTTTTTTTCCCTACATGATATTTCCAGAAAGTTAATTGAACTTTAATGTCAACATAGGGATAGCATGTGGATACATCCATATACTTTAATAGATGCACCATAGTTCATGTTGAGAGCCCATTCATTAAAATCTATGGCTACACTTCGTACTTTCTCTTCAGTCATGTTAATGTAAGATAATAGAATTAGGTGGTAATTTCCTTAATAGAAAGTTTACAGAGCTTTTTTATTAAGAAACTGCTCACATAATATTAGTATGATTGAGTAGAAAATGCATCCCAATACTTAGGCTACGAAGTACCGCAATGTATATTTAAACTGTGACAGAATTCTTTAGTCAGTGACAGTAGGGTGACTACTGGTTAGAAAAGATACATTTTAACAAGACATGTTTATTTATTTTATTTTATGCTACTTCATGAAATGCCTTTCATTCACAAATTATACAAATTAAACTTTGGCAACAACTTAAATCAATTAGTTGCAAAGCTACCTCAAAGAACATCCCATGTTTATGCAAATAATTCACTATCTGAATACGGTACACTAAATATTTGAGTTTCCTAGGTCTCTGTGCTGGGGCCTTTTCTGTTTTCCATCTTTGTTAATGATATAACCCCTGAACTCCAAAACCTTAACTTTGTTATGTACTTGGATGACATCTTAATGATTGAATTCACGTTTATATTACCTGATCGAACGTTTAGGTTAGCGAATACCTAAAAGTCGATCTAATAATATTGAAAAATTAAAACAGCGAACAGCCGATTTTAAGGTAGGAAATGAATTCCCTCGACCGCAGAAAAAAAAATTTAAACCAAAATTAAGTGGGGGGGGCTTCACCCCCACACCTCCCAGCTGTGCCCCCCACACCCCCTAACTAAATATACCAACTGCGAGATCGCTCTACAGTGGGGAAAGGGGCAAAATCCACATAACGGCCAAGGGAATTCTTTCCCTGTGTTAAATCGGCCATTAGCGTTTTTTGCTTTCACTATTACCAGATCAACGTTTAGGTATCAGCTAACCTAAACATTTGATCAGGTAATAGGAACCCTTGAATCCAGTACAACACGTTTGTCCGTACAACAGAAATTTCAGACGAGTCTCTCAAAACTGACCTCCTGTCTAAATAAACTCTTATTGAATGCTACCAAAAGTAATGTAATGCTTTTTGCTTCTCATAAGAAACTTACTTCCTGCCCCTCTTTTCCTCTTAAAGATGGCATTTGGAATGGAAATTCTATTGATAACCAGCAGAATTATACAGACTTCATACTAGATCTTTCCATTAATTTCTTCCTCCATACTTCAAAGTTTCTATCCTATTATAAACTCTTATACCTCATCTCCAGCTTGCTATCATCCAAAGTCCAGCTAGCCATCTATAAAATGTTCTAATACCAAAACTAGAATACAGTCTGCCCTTGCTCAGCATAAACTTGGCCCAAAACACACACAAACTATAAACCTTTGATAATAAAATATCCAAGTTTGCTTTTGCTCTGCTCACAGACATGACTATATATCCGTGCAACATTCTAAAACAAGTAATTGGCTTTCTATAACTGAAGGGGCTATTACACTCCATGCCACCTTCGTTTATAACCCCCCTCCCCCACACTGAAACTGTTACCTACCCTGTAAGGTGCTCACAAAACACTATATGGAATCACCTTCCAAGTTAACTGAAAACTATCCTACTATAGGGTTCAATATATATATATATATATATATATATATATATATATATATATATATATATATATATATATGTATATATATATATATATATATATCACACTCATTTCCATGTACTTTTTTTCTAATCTCCATCTCCTCTTATAGGTAGTTATTTTCATATAGTTTTTTTCTAATCTGTTCTCTAAATTATTGTAATGTACTTCAGTCTCTGTTGTTCAATTTATTTTACTCATCTTTTCCCCTAATTGTTTCTAACTTATTTTTATATAAACTAATTGTATACAACAGTGTAAAGCATTACTTTTTGTTTGCATTATTTTTACAAATGTTACTACTTTACTATTTACTGTCATAAGCATCTGATCTGAAGTTGTTCTCTTCATTTGATCTTCAACCTGTGAATTACCGAATCCGTCTCTGATCTGACTCTGCCACATATCCAGCATCTGAACCGACCTCAAACCTCTTTGTCTTACCTATAATGCCCCTGTCTCCTTCCTCCCTTCAGATCTCGTTTGCCACGCTCTAGTCACCGTTGCAATCCGTGCTCTCTGCTAAAACTTTGGGTAAGTGATCTTCTTCTTTTTTGCCTGTTTTATCTATATTTTCGCTTTTCTTGTTTCTTCTACCTCCCCTCACTCTCTCTGCATTGGTTACTACAAAAAAAAAAAAAAAACTCTCTTCTTTTCCTGTCTCTTTCACGTTTGTGTGTTCCCTGTGTGAGTGAGTGTGTTAGGCTGTGTGTTTGGAAGTATGTCTGAACCCCTCAAACCTGGTTTCTGAAAATGCACAGAGTGTGGTCACAAGCTCTCCCCAGCTGATGGCTACACTCTGTGCATTGAATGTCTTGGGGCAGCTCATCTGGACACCTCCTGTTCCATCTGTGCCAGGTTTAATCCCCGGGCGCTGATGGACAGGAGAAATAAACTAATTTTGAGAGTCCTACTTCCCCCTCCCTACCACTGGGGCACAGGCCTCTTCTGTCCTGGCTTCTACTTCTCCACCCCAGCCTCTGGGACTCGAACTCCAACCAAGAGGTCCAGGGACAGAGACAAGTCAGACAAACTAGCCAAGTCTAAGGATAGGGCCAGAAAGCAATCCCTGGATCGCTAGCCTTCGGTGTGCCTGCTGACTAAAGTTACGTCGACTCCAAGGACGGAGTCTCCCTGGCTCCATTCCCCTCTGTTCTCCCCGGAGCCGGAGGAGCTTCAGACCAGGTCGCTGGCGCAGGCTTCCACTCACCGCTCCTCTAGGCCGGTGTCAGTGGCCTCCTCTTCTCGCTCCACCAGCAGCCTTACTGAAGCGGAGATGGATAGAATGATGCGGAAGGTCCAGATACAGTTGAATGTCCTGCCTGCCCCCTCTCCCTCCGGAGCTGGGGGCATGCAGTCTGCATTTATCCCAATAGCTCCTTCTCCGATCTGACCTCTGGTTTCAGAGCCCTTGCATCAGAGGACATTCGGCATCAAGGGGTCGCCTCCGATGGTACCTTGTACCTCAGTGCCGGCTATGACCTTGAGTAGGACGGATCTGTCTAGCTCGGATCTGTCCGGCTCTGGGAGCAGTAGTCTCGGCGTTGGATCTGAGGGGATGGCATCGGCTCCAAGCCTTTTAGAACAGAGACTTCCCTTTGGTATCTCAGCACCTGGAGGTTCGGCTCCGGCTCCCCCGTCAGGTCAGAGGGTTATGGCTCTGTCCATTGTGCCTTCTCAGGAGACCTTTTTCCCTTTGGCTTTTGATGTGGTGGAGAGGGTCCTCATGATTCCATGGAGACCCTTGATAATCTTGTCTTCCAGAGTTCATCCTGGCTTCCTCTGTTTCTGATGCAGATCTGGCCATTCTACCATCTCAGGGACAGCCTGCTGCCTCTTTACCCCAGGGCGCTCCTTCTTGGGAACAGCAAGACATCTGTGAGTCCTCCCCAGAGGCCCCCACTGAGGAGATCCCTTGCAAATGTACCTGTAAAATGAGGCACTTGGACTCCTCCCAGAGTCCGTCATGGAAGACACCAATTTAGAGGAAGGGGAAGGTTCCCCCTGGTCACTCCCCAGGATGTCTCCTATGGAGGCATCATGGAAATCCTACTCCAACATGGGGGCTTGTCTGCCCCAAAACCTAACTCAGACGAATCTGTGTTCCTAGAGGCATTTGGCGCAGGACTCTCTACTTATTGGGTGTCCCCTCCCACAGATCCTTTGGTGGATCCTATTACATCTCTGGCGTTGAAGGAAGCAGACATGGTGGCGCTCATTCCCAAACGCCCTGACAACGTTTTGAGTCCCTCTTCAGACAGGACCTATTGGACTAAGGGATCCCCAGTTGATGCCAAGGTGGTGGCAGCCACCATTAAGAAGGAACCTGCTCAGGAGAGCTCCACAGTCCACCCTCCCGACCGAGAGTCCAGAACGATGGACCATTTTGGGAAGTGGGTGTACGCTTCAGCGACCTTCTGTGTGCGAGGGGTGAATTATATGGCACACACGATTAGGCTGCACTGAGACCTAGTCAAGGAGGTCGCTGAGTCTACTCCTGGGTCCATGTTGGCAGAGGACAAGAAAGTGTTCTCCTCTCGTATGGTCACCCTCCCTTCTATCGATAACAGCTATGCATATCCTCTCACATGCTACCGAGGGCGCCACTAGAGCTGCTGGTACAGGAGTTACCATCAGGTGCTGCACCTGGCTCCAGCTCTGTGCCTTTTTGGAACCCTTCAAGGCATCCTTTACGAATGCCCCATACGACGGTTCCTCCCTTTTTGGAAAGTTGGTACATGACACCTTAGTCCAGAGAGAAAAGGATGGGAAGACTCTCAACTGTCCCTCCCTCCTTCCCCCTGCCTTGCATAGACTGTGTGGTGGTCTAGCAAGTAGAGGATGTGGTCACCTTCAGGGTGCCTCTAACTTTTCTTCTTTGCTTAGGCAGGCATTTGATATGGAACAAGGGATTGAGTTGGGTGTGAATGCTAAGCTGGGCAGCAAACTTGATCTGAAGGGGGGAAGGAGATGGGGCATTATGGGTAAGGGGAGGAGCTTTGAGCTCTGATCTGATGCTGGATATGTGGCCATGTTGGCTCTGAGATGGAGCCAGTAACCCATAGGTTGAAGACAAATGAAGAACAATAACTCAGATGTAACGTTATGGTGAGTACATAACTTCTTTTTTGTTACATTTTACAGTGTTATCTAATACTGCTTATAATTACTGTTCTTCTAAAAATAGCTGATTTGTACTTTACCATATCTAGGTCATGACTGAAAAGTGTCTGTAGACCAGTGCACCTATCTGGTTAACAAACTGCAAATAATAGAGTAAGAAAGAAAGAAAGACACATTTAACTTTGTTTTTCTTTATTTCTCTCTACCCCCACTGATGGTAGATCTGCAAGTTCCTATGTCCATTGCTCATGGTGGGTGACAAGGAGTTGTACTGGTGCTAACTCCTTCACAGATGACAGCGCTCTAAATCTTTATTTACTACCTAGGTCTCCTTGCATGGCTTGCAGTTTCTATGATGCACATGCATGCTGTCGTGTGAACTGATGCTGGGATAACTGTTAGCTCACTAGTTGTGAGATTGTCTAGTTGTTGAACCCCTGATGTCCACCTTAGGGTAGTCCAGCAACAATATAATTCATGGACAAGTTTTCCCAGAAGGAAGATACTTGGGTCATCGGCTACATTGTTCTCCCTTCTCTGACTAATCATCCTAGATCCCAGAATCTTAACGACTTCATGCTGCCAGCATCAACGATATGGATTTTCTTTTTCCACCATTGAACTGACCTTACTGTATTTACCTTATTTTGTAATATTTTTGCATGATCTTACAATCCTGACTAAACTGAATTATTAACTTTTTTAGGAGAATTAGCATACGAGTGACTGTAGAGGTGCAGTCCACCACCAACCCTGTTCTTAAAAAGGTAAGACTGCATTTTCATCTCTCCAAAATTCTGCATCATTTGTTTTCTTTAAATTCTGAAAAGTAAAAGAACATATTCTGGAGCATCTACCCAAACAGATAATGCAGTAGACTGCATGTACTGAGTGGTCACTAAATCATTTGAAAACCTAACACAGTAATGATGAATTACCTTGTTTATTTCCTTTCTGGTATGTGGAGTTTGTAATTTGTTTTCCTTGACAAAAATGGAGTCTGGCAACAAAAGAAAGAATGGAAAATATATTTTCTTCATGCTGGAATAGCTTTCTTTGGAGAAGCCAGGGGTTTGGTCTAAGTGCAGAATTAGGAAGTGTGATTGTAATTGTGGTGCTCATGTATATATTTTCTGGCATACAAAGTAGATTTGTTGAAAACTGCATTTGATATTTAATATGCTTTTTAAAACTCTGAAAAATAAGTTATGTACTTACCATAACATTCCATGTGAGTTGTTCATCTCACCTTCATTCTTACAGATGGGTTCGGAGCTGATCGCCTTCATTCTTACAGATGGGTTCGGAGCTGATCCTCTGCTCCGAGTTGGCCTACTACAAAGCTCGGTGTCTTCAGATAGCTCGAGGCCAAGTCCCTATCCCATGATGCACCTAGAGTTACCTCAGATCTTGTTTGCTGCGTATAATAATACCATATGTCATTCTATCACTCTATAAGATTAAGCTATAGAAGGATTGAGCAACCAGGAAGAATTCAGTATCTCTGTCTTCGAAAAATCCTGGAGGGGGTAGGAGGGTGGGAAGTGAGAATGAAGGCGAGATGAACAACTCGCATGGAATGTTATGGTAAGTACATAACTTCTTTATGTGAAGTTGTTCTATCTCGACGTTCATTCTTACAGATGGGTAGTGTCCCAAGCACCATCTATCTTGGGTGGCTCATGGGGGTATGTTTTTTCAGGACAGTAGACCCAAAAGAGGCCCTGTCAACTTTGTAATGATTAATAAAGGTATGAAGTATTGACCAAGTGGCTGCTGCACAAATGTTATCTATAGCAAGTCTAGGAGAAAAGGCAGAGGATGTAGACACTGCTCTGGTAGAATGAGCCTTAATTTTTTGTTCTAAGGGCATATTAGCAGCTGAATAAGCAAATGTGATACAATCAGATAACTTGGACAGAGTTGTTTTTGCCACTGGCATACCTTTTCTGGAGTCTGAAAAGGAAACGAAAAGCTGTTCTGATTTTCTGAAGTCTTTTGTCCTATCCAAGTAAAATCTGAGCTGTCTATGAACATCAAGTTTGTGCAGCATATACTCTAAGTTGCTGGAATGATTGGGGAAGAATACTGACAAATCAATAATTTGATTAAGGTTAGCTTCAGTACAGACTTTAGGCAAAAAGAGGTATTAGTTCGTAGTAAGACTGTCAGCATGGAAAATCAAATAAGGAGGTTTAATGGACATGGCTTGAAGCTCTGACACACTGCGGGCAGAAGTGATAGCTACTAAAAAAATAGTCTTCCATGACAAATATCTCAAATCACATGAGGACGCTGGTTCAAATGGAGGGAGAATAATGCGATAAAGCAAAAAATTTAAATTCCATGGGGTATAGGGAGATTTCACAGGTGGTCTGAGATGAAAGGTCCATTTGAGAAAGGCTTTGGGTAGTTTGTGTGCCATTATGTTCAACCCTTCAAATCCAAGGTGAAAATTAGAGATAGCAGGAAGTTGAACACGAACTGTTGCTGCTGCAGCTCCTTTGTTGAAGATCATGGTCAAGTAGTCTAGTATAGGGCTAGGTAGGGATCAGTGTTGTTTTGAGAGGCCCATATAGAACATTTTTTCCATTTACTAAGGTATAGCTTCCTCGTAGAGGATTTATGGGAGGATATGAGAATTTAAAACACAAAAACTCGAGGGAACAAGTTGCTAGGCGTGTTCAAAATAGATAGTCAAGTAAAATCCACAGTCCGATAAAACTGTTTGAAGAAAAGCAACAAAGTCAAATGCGCTGTAATGTAAGAGCTTTTATTAACCACAAGCACTTTCGGAGAGATTTCTATCTCTCCTTCCTCAGACAGAAATAAAACAATCAGTTGCAGCATCAAACTTTTTTAAAAAGGATGCTATCAGCTAATTAACCAATTGGCAAACAAATTAACAATTCAACAGCTTGTCAATTTAAAATCATGCAGAACCAGCAATTTAAATATTGAAAACAAAACTAAACAAAACCTCACTTTAAAAATGCGCATAATTTCGCCATTTAAAACACAATCCTTCTGACGTTTTCTGTCTAAAAAAATATATATAATGTCTGTCAGTACTCGTATATGTAATGTTCACTGTTCTTGTATTATGTAAAAAATATATACAAATACGTAAATTATGAGTTACATAAAAACTACAACTACGTTCAAAGGCTATGTCCTGAACGTTTAGATTTAGCTCGTGAAACCAACATTAAAAGGATTGTTAACATGGAACTACAAAACTCTCCTAAGTGGTTTTCCAAATGTTAACACCTATAATTTTAAAATTTTAAAACAAAAACTTCAATGTTTATGATGACACTAATAGGTTTTTTTAAAAATAGGTACAAACCACTGTGCCTCTATAACATTATATTATTCTCTTTAGTGCAATAAGTGCCTTTAAATGAATAATCAATATGAAATCCTATATAGATCGACTCAACACTTTGCTTCATCATGTCTCCTGTACATTTGTATTAGACACTAGGTGCAGCGTCATTCAAAGTAAACCCAAGTCAAAAATGGGACTTAGCTGTACATGAAAAATTACAAGAGCTCCCTGCTAAGTCAAAAGGTACTACCTTTTACTAGCTAATAATTTTAAAATACAAGTGAGCGATATTGCTTCGTTTAAGCCAGGGTGTATATGTGCAGCTGTCCTGAGCTGCCATAATAGCTCTTCCTTTTCTAATAACAATTGCCATGGGCCTGAAAACATTTGTGTCCTAATTTGTTTCAGGACCATGAATCTGAAACTGTGTTCTTTATTATCCATAACGTGGAAGGCTAGAGCGTTATTAATATCGCTCTTAGAAATAGCATATAAATGCTCATAAACTCTTTTATGCAGTGCTAGTAAAAGGTAGTACCTTTTGACTTAGCAGGGAGCTCTTGTAATTTTTCATGTACAGCTAAGTCCCATTTTTGACTTGGGTTTACTTTGAATGACGCTGCACCTAGTGTCTAATACAAATGTACAGGAGACATGATGAAGCAAAGTGTTGAGTCGATCTATATAGGATTTCATATTGATTATTCATTTAAAGGCACTTATTGCACTAAAGAGAATAATATAATGTTATAGAGGCACAGTGGTTTGTACCTATTTTTAAAAAAACCTATTAGTGTCATCATAAACATTAAAGTTTTTGTTTTAAAATTTTAAAATTATAGGTGTTAACATTTGGAAAACCACTTAGGAGAGTTTTGTAGTTCCATGTTAACAATCCTTTTAATGTTGGTTTCACGAGCTAAATCTAAACGTTCAGGACATAGCCTTTGAACGTAGTTGTAGTTTTTATGTAACTCATAATTTACGTATTTGTATATATTTTTTACATAATACAAGAACAGTGAACATTACATATACGAGTACTGACAGACATTATATATATTTTTTTAGACAGAAAACGTCAGAAGGATTGTGTTTTAAATGGCGAAATTATGCGCATTTTTAAAGTGAGGTTTTGTTTCGTTTTGTTTTCAATATTTAAATTGCTGGTTCTGCATGATTTTAAACTGACACACTGTTGAATTGTTAATTTGTTTGCCAATTGGTTAATTAGCTGATAGCATCCTTTTTAAAAAAGTTTGATGCTGCAACTGATTGTTTTATTTCTGTCTGAGGAAGGAGAGATAGAAATCTCTCCGAAAGTGCTTGTGGTTAATAAAAGCTCTTACATTACAGCGTACGGACTTTTGTTGCTTTTCTTCAAACAGTTTTATCGGACTGTGGATTTTACTTGACTATCTATTTTGAACACGCCTAGCAACTTGTTCCCTCGAGTTTTTGTGTTTTAGTAGTCTGTTTGGTTTTAGGATATGAGAATTTGTTTCATCTCATTAGAAAGGTTATGGAACTTGGCTATGATGGGAATTGGAGCCGCCAAGCTGTCAGCTTCAGGGACTAGAGAGGGATGAAGTTCCCCCGACGAGTGTGTCAGAAGATCTGGAACTGGGTCCAGAATCCAGGGGTCCTCCAAAAGATGAAGTCGAAGGAAGGGGAACCAAATCTGACAAAACCAATGAGGGGCTATTAGAATGATGGTTCTTCCTAGGGCTTTGGCTTTCTGTAGTACCTTGGGTATCAACGGGATTGGTGGGAATGCATAGAGGAGACCCAGAGGCCAATCGTGTACAAGTGCGTCCCTTGGGGCTTCTCCCGGAAGGGAGAATCGGGGCAAAGTAGCTTCTGCATTTCATGCTCATGTGGTTGGCAAAAAGGTCACAGAAAGGCTGGCCTCACCTGCAGAATATTCTGTCCACTATTTCTTTTTTGAGGTACCACTTATGAGGCAACAAAATTGCTCTGCTCAGCTTGTCTGCTATCACGCTAGATTTCCCCGAGATGTGCGTTAACAGCGCTGGGTGGATATAGCCCACTGCCATACTCTTAGGGCCTCGCGACAAAGGGGGTAAGACCTGGTTCCTCCTGGTTTGTTCAAGTACCAGACCACTGACATGTTGCCTGTCTGAATCGCAATTGTACCCAGAGGAAGAGAGTCTGGAAGTACTGCAATGCTAAAAGTACTGCTCTCATCTCTAGGACATTGATATGCAGATGTGTCTCTTGATCGGTCCATGTGCCTTGGGCTGTTTTTCCCTGAAAATGCCCCCCACCAATCAGGGAAGTGTCCGTGGTCACTGTGGCCGCTGGTGAGGGTAGAACAGAAGGGCAACCTATCGTGACATGAAGAGAGGTCAACCACCACTGAAGATCCTTTTTGCATGTGTTCGTGATCATTATAAGATGAGACATTGGGAGCTCTTGGTAAGACCACTGATTGAACAACAGCCATTGCAGAATCCGCATGTGCATGCAACCCAGCGGTATGGCTAATATTGCAGCTGACATCATGCGTAACAATTTTAGTACTTCTGATGCTGGAGCCTTGTTTTTGGATATGGGATTGCGGACCTGCTGACGGAGTAGTAAGACTTTCTACTGGAAGTCTGAGTGGTAGTAGTGGTGTCCAATTCTGCTCTGATAAAAATGGTATGTTGGTGACAAGGCAGATTTTCCGGAGTTTATTGTAATGCCCAACTGACTGCAGAGTGATGGTGTCCCTGGCTTATATGAGTTGATGCCTTTTGGTGGTGGTGAGGAGCCAATCGTCTAGGTACAGAAACATCTGGAATCCTAAACGTCTCAAGTGAGCTGTGACCACTGCCATGCATTTGGTGAGCACTCTGTGGGGCTGTAGTGAGATCAAAGGGCATGGCTCAAAACTGGTAATGATTGGCTCCCAGCCAGAAATGCAGATGATCCCTGGATGGTCTGGCCATTTTTATGTGGTAGTATGCATCCTGGAGATCTATCAAGCACATCCAATTGTCTTTCCTTAAAAAGAAAAGTATCGACTGAAGCATGACCATCCAACACTTCTCTTTCTTGACAGTTCTGTTTAGTCTGCTGAGGTCCAATATAGGTCTCCAGTCCCCTGTCTTTTTTGGAACTAAAAAGTATCTTGAGTAAGTTTTGTATCCTATCAGGTCTGCTGGGACTGGTTGAATGACCTTTTGTTCGCAATGATCGGACCTCTATTGTTGCCTCTTCCCTGTAACTGGGTGGAACGTCCGGGATTTTTCTTGTCAGTGGAGGGGGTGAGTTGTCTGTTATTTTGAGCCAGGTGTCTGGATAGAAAGATAAGCGACCCCCGACTGCCTCCAGAGTAGGACAGTCGGGCCTCCTTTCAGGAGTGCTGGCAGGGCTTCCCAAAGAACTGATCTCTGTCGCCCTGGTTTTGCAGACCCCCCTCTGCCGCGAGGGCGGCGTCTTCCATTATTGCCTCCTCCTCTGCCCCTGGAGGGGGGGTTCACCATGTGTGTCCTGAAAGGCATCTTGGGCTTTGCGGAACCACATCTTTCCTCCCTTTTGACCCCTGTGGTAGGGTCTGATAGGGGTGGAAAAACGGACTCCGGCAGACGAAGTCTTTCCTTCCTGCTCATACCTGGTCAAAGTTTCCTTAACTTTGGGCCTGAAAAGGGACGAGCCATCAAAAGGGTATTTACAAAGGATGACTTAAAGGGCTCCACGAAGGAACACAAGCACATCTAGGAGTGTCTCCTAAGAGCAATTTCTGTATCCGCTGCCCTGCTCGCTCCATCAGCTGCATATGAAATGAGGTGCATGGACAAGTTTACTATGGAGTTGAGGGTAGCAACCTGGGAAGCAACTTTATCTGAAGCTCCTGCAGCTACTGTACCATGAAGAGCATCTCCAAGGTCTTTAAAGAGATCTCTTTGTAGTCTAGTAAAATGGGTTAGATAGTTGAGCGAACGCAGTGCAAAAGTCGCTGAACTGTAAGTGTGTTTCCCATATCTATCCATGATCCTAGAATCTCTGTTAGGAGGATGGATAGAAGAGGAAGTTTCTGAAATTTCCTTTTTGGTGACTGCCGCTACCACCATGGCATCAACTGGCGCACCCTTAGTAAGAAAGGATTTTGTCCTGAGAGTCGGAAATAAATTTATTAGGCCTCCTGGAGACAGGCTCCATGGTGTCCGGAGACTCCCACGCCCTTCGTGAGACCAGCTGCATAAGCTCATCGAAGGGCGGAGACACCCAAAAGTTGGAGGGCTGAGACCCGAAAACCTTTTAGGAGAACCGACTCATCTTCAGTAGGGTTGGTGGACTGCCAGTCACCTCTCTGCCTAAGGATTTCTAATATCACAGCAAATGAGATATCCTCAGAGGGGGACCATGGGGACCCTTCTGATTCATCCAAGTTGGTATCGGATGTGAGGGACTCCTTTGGGGAGTCTAAATGCTTCCTCTTACAGATTCTCTTCCTGGGAACCTCATCAGTGGGGGCTTCTGGTGAAGTCTCAGAAGAGCAGGGCCCAATGAGGCTTCCTGCGGCTCTGGGTCTCTTCGCTTGGCAAGGATATGTGAAGCAGAAGCAGACACAGGCGCTTTTGGGGAGGAGGTAGCCAGACCTGAGGTCGAAGATGTCTTAGGAGACATAACTCTCCTCATAGCTTCAAAGGCACCTCTGCTACAATGAGAAGGGACCGACGGATCCGAGGAAACCATTGATACCCCCGGCACTGGGACAGTGGGCTCCGAGCCATAGATAGGAGCTGAGCTCATTCGAGCCGAAGCCCCGAGAGGCAGAGTCAGAACTGACAAGTCGGTCCGACTATCCTCCCTGGACCCGACCAGAGATTGTCGGCTCCTAGATTCCTCGATTGGCGCCGAGGACATCAGAGTAAACTGAGCCGAAAACACTGGAGCAGGCGTCTGCTTCGAAGGCTCAACAATCATCAAGTCTGACTCCTCCGGCTCCGAAGGACCAGTATGGCTCGGAGGACGAAGAGTCGAAGATGTTAAAAGGGTCTTCGGTTCTGAAGCCATTTGGGTTGGAGACGATAATTTAGCAAAGGCTGGTGCCTGTAAAAGCTTCTGCACCACACGATCCACATCCAAATCGGAAAGGCTAATCAAAGACCGAGATGAGTGCATAGAAGGAGGTACAGATTGCAGGAGTGAAGACTTAGGCACTTCGGATACTGGTTCCAAAACCGGGGACTGGCTCCAAAAGGACGAGACTGTCGGCTCTGAGGTCTGTGGAACCGACGTCAAGGAATCTTTTTGGTTTCTTTGCCTCAGAAGTAGACGTCTTAGAAGACTTTGAGGATTTACTAGACCCGTCCTGGTCGCTCAAAGCTTCTTGGAATGAAGGTTTAAGTAAACCTCTGTCGATTTAACTTTCTTTTTCTCTCCTGTAGAACCCTAGAAGAGAAAGAATGACAGATGGAGCAGCTTTCCTGGAGATGCAATCCTCCCAAACAATAAACACACTTCACATGACTGTCTGACAGACAGACATTTTCTGCCCATATCTGGGACATTTCTTAAACCCTGACGTAGGGTGTTTGTCTTTGTCTTGGTCAGCCATGCTATAACACACACTATCAATAGGGTGCTGTAAAAAAACTAGACCCATCCAAACAGGAATTATTAAACAAGCCCTTTTAAAACTATGGGCTAAATAGCAGTCTGCACATACACACACAAAACTATTTATCTAAACTCTAAATAGTTAAATATATCAAAGTTGTGACAGAAAGTTTATCTAAACTCTAAATAGTTAAATATATCAAAGTTGTGACAGAAAGTCCCTATCTAAAGGCATACAACTACACTATCAACTACTATTACATACTGTTATATCTAAACTCTAGCAGTAATTATTTTAAAGCTGTGACAAAAAAAGTCACTATTCAAACTGTAAAGCACACATTACAATCCAAGTAGTAATAAAGATTTAACTAGGCCTAAATAAAATGAGGCCAAAAGAGCTAAATACTAGTTTAAGAAAAATGGCACACCAAGGAAAGGGAAACTACACAAAAAACTATAAGAGCTTATCTAAGTATCTAAAGATATAAATCAGAATGTTTTATCAATATTTTTAAGAAAATAAGGCTTTTACTGGCCCAAGCTAGTGAGAACTTCCGATCTATTGCAGCGGCAAACTAGATCTGAGGGAACTCTAGGTGCATCATGAGATAGGGACTTGGCCTCAAGCTGTCTGAAGACCTTGAGCTTTGTAATAGGCCGACTCGCAGCCAAGGATCGGCTCCGAACCCATCTGTAAGAATGAATGGCGAGATAGACCAACTTCACATTCCATGTTTTACTTTCTCATTTTACTTAAAATATCACTATCATTTCTGTGTGTGTGTTCTCCTGATCCAAACCAATCTTTTGTAACAACAGGACTAATGCCAAGAATGTTAGAACCTCTCTGCTAATAATTTTTTTTCAAGTGGCTAAGTAGATTTCCCCTATCCTGTAATACTTTGCAATACCAAGTATGTATAGATTTTTGCTGCAGTTTTAGTCTAGGAGTGGAAAGTGGCCAAATGCTGCTTCATTTAGTTTTTGATTGAATTATGGATTATAAGTGAGTTAAGCCTTAGATTTTATAATACTTCCTTTCTCCAACCACCTTACTGTTCAGTCATAATGTGACTCTTACTTTCAGACCTAGGCCCATCACTCTTCCAACCAAAACATCGGAATGATAATTCCACAGTCCACAGGTGTATTTGTGACATGAAAATATCTTCATTAGACAGCCACACCATGTGCCTTTACTGTCTTATGAATTCTCATAATATGCAATGTATACTATTTGTCATCTATTCAGCAAAGCTATGAAGAGCGGAAAACAGCATTTAATACTCTTACCTAATTATCCAGTAAATGTTGCACAGGATACCTGTGAGGCACCTGCTTTTCCAATGCTTTGCCTAAAATCCTTCTTGTGCTGAACCAGGAGTCGCCTACTTCTGTACTCTTTTTAAAGATAAAGCCTTCTTCACCTTCTGTTTCTGTGGCTTGTCATTCCTGACCTCCTGAAGTGGTAGAAAACGCTTCTAAAATTTCAGTGAAAAAATACAGATTCTTTGCAACAAGCTGTCTAAAATACTGCAGAAAAGAAAGCCAGTAAAGGTCCATACACCTGTAGGCAAAGACAAAGCTGAGCCAAACCAATATGGTATAAAATTTAATACAAAATATCCACACCAAATAAGCGCTTTCGTTTCACTCACAGAAACTTCATCAGAATGATGTATTGTCACAAACAAACTTAAAATATTCAAAATCGGAATGTGAATGGCTAGGTTAATTACACAATATCTGAAAATTTAAAGAAACATCACATAAACTTGTATACTCTTGTTTAACATGTATATACAGACACACACACATGCATAACACAATTTGGTAAAAATATTTACAAAAATGTATGTACACAAATATTATTTAAAAATGTGTATAGAATCTCCTAAACATGACAACAAAGGTGTTAAAACATGTTTGCTTTCAGTTTCAAGTCAGGGACTATAGAAAGGTGGTAATTTAAACCAGGATTTACACAGGCATCAAAGATCATTTGCCATATCATCTCTTGATATTCCAACCTGGTTTCCCAATCTCCACCCCTTTCTGGAATCTGAACTTGCTGTATCACTCTGAATTTAAATTTGGCTGAGGGACAAACTAAAGGATGTCTGTACAGGGCATTGGTGTCTTTGCCCCTGTTTAGTTCATATAAGTGCTCATATATTCTCTGTCTAAGACATCTCTTAGTCTTGCCTGTATAGAATGCATAACAAATGGTACAATATGCCATGTGTACTAATCTTTTAGAGGCACAATTGTGGTGTCCTTTATTGGCTTTCTTTTCTGCACTGCTGTGGAGTTTGGGCATTTGTAGTATTTTACAGCATTTCCTGTGGTTACTAGTATTAAGCTGTCTAAAATACCTACTGTGGCTGTCCTTGCATCTGCTGATACGAGTGCTTATTTTCCTGCTTTGACTAACTCTAGACCAGCTATGCCCAAGTTTTCTCCCTGTACTCTATTTCTGTACTCTGATGGGCTGGCAGAGACTGTGTTTTAGTGTTACAG